>NW_028159283.1:0-196031 GCF_964263955.1 Coregonus lavaretus | reverse complement strand
TGCTTCTCTCTCTCTCTCTCTCTCTCAAGTCAAAGGGCTTTATTGGCATGGGAAACATATGTTTACATTGCCAGAGCAAGTGAAATAGATAATAAACAAAAGTTAAATAAACAAGCAGAAATTAACAGTAAACATTACACTCAAAGGAATAGAGACATTTCAAATGTTATATTATGGCTATGTACAGTGTTGTAACAATGTGCAAATAATCTCTCTCTCTCTTTCTTCCTCTCTCTTTTCCTATCTCTCTCTCTTTCTTCCTCTCTCTCTCTCTCTCTCTCTCTCTCTCTCTCTCTGTCTTGCTCTGTCTCTTGCTCTCTCTCACTCTGTGAATGGGGTAGGAGGGTGAGGTAGGTGCCAGGTGGATGTGGAGACCCACAGATGGCTAGGGTGGTTCCCTCTCTGTGAGCTCTGGACCGGAGCCTACTCCCAGATAACCGGGCCTCCCTCCTCATGTTGGACTGACTGTGCTATCTCTGAGCTGAGCTCCATAAGAACTGGGCCCAGAGACCACATAATCAAGACACTGTAGAGCTGCTGGACATGATTCTGTCGTCGGAATTCTCAAAAAATCACTTTGAAATGGTAATGGTAGTAGTAAAATAGTAAAAATATAATTATGAACTGGGTTCCATACTTATAGCTCAGGGGACAGTACAATCCCCTGATGATTCCTCACTACGTGTCCCATGGTGGAAATACCGGAACAAAACAACAAGAAAATTACTCCTTTCACCTCAAGCAAAACAACAATAACTAAAACGGAACAACGTGGACCCAGACAAAAGCTTTAAAACAACAACACAACACTCCACAGGGGTGTTAAACTAAATTCTAATCACATTCAAATAACTTTATTATTCCCGTGAGGGAATTTCTTGAGTGGAATGGTACAAATAGTACTGCTACACAACATGTAAAAAAATAAAACTAGACAGCCCAGGGAGTTAGGTTAATAGTGTCATAGTAACAGCAGCACATTGGTTAACCCACAGCCTGATGATGACAGATCCTGTCACCTCTCATGATCTACAGTACTGAGGTTTTCCTCCCTGCCCCACTCCCCCCCCTATCCCAACCTAATGAATTAATCACTGTGAGCGCCAGAGTGTGTGTTTGGGGGGTGGGGTGGTCAGAGTGTGTGTTTGGGGGGTGGGGTGGTCAGAGTGTGTGTTTGTGGGGTGGGGTGGTCAGAGTGTGTGTTAGGAGGGTTGAGGGGGGGCAGAGTGTGTGTTAGGGGGGTGGGGGGGCAGAGTGTGTTAGGGTGGGCTAATATGAAGTGACAGGGGCTGCGGCAGTGATGTACTCGTCTCTCCAGGCTTGCTACCCCTCACCCCTCCATCACTCTGTTCACTCTTCCAACTTGACATTTCTATCTTTGTAGTGTGCTCTACTCGCTCAGTCAGCCACCACCTTTGCTCTTAGCTCCATACTCACTCATACGCGCACACACACACACAACAAACACAACCCTCTTGCACAGGTCAAAGAGTCCAGGAGTGTAACATATGCTGAGCGCTGTACGCAAAACTGTCTGACTAATGTGAATGTATAAAAATAAAAATAATTTATTGTCACATACACCGGTTACCTAGTGGGGCCACCTTCAGCCAGAGCGCTGTCTCATACTGTGTGTGTGTGTTTCAACTTTTTGAACAAGCATAAACAGTTAGGGCTTTGGGAGCAGAGATGGCTTGTTAAGCGCAGGCAGGTTGTGTTGTGAGAGGAGCGCTAGTTTGAAGTGCCAGGAATATGGGCGGTACATGAAGAGATGGGGAGGTGTGTGTGTCTGTGTGTATGTGGTTTTGTGTGCATGTGTGTGGGTGGGTGTGTTTGTATGTGTGTGTGGGTTATATTTATCATACCTGCCTTGGAGCTCTCACATTGGATCCTACCTACCTAACAATGGAACACAGAGTAGGAACTATTTATTCTCTATTGCTTTGATGTCAAGCCCTGTAAAGTTTAATGTGTGTACATTTGTGCACACACAAATACGCATGCATGTGCATGCGGGTGTGTGTTTGCCAGTGACTGTGTGTGTGTGTGTGTGTGTGTATGTTTGTGCTCATGCGTCTCATGTCGACTTGGGGAAATGTCAGACCTTTGACATTTAGGTTTTGACCCCCAGGCGTCAGTTAGGCCACATGTCACTTACTGCCTCTTGCGCAGAACAAGCATTATAGGAAAACACAGAACAACCATCTGTATCACTCTACCTCTCCAGTGAAACAGGCAAAAATATTCAGTCCTCCTCATGTTTGTGTGTGAGTGTGTCAGTGGAGGCTGGTGGGAAGAGCTATAGGAGGACAAGCTCATTGTAATGGCTGGAATGAAATAAATGGAACCGTATCAAACGGTATCAAACCCCGTTTGACTCCATTCCATTGATTCCATTCCAGCCATTACAATGAGCCCGTCCTCCTATAGCTCGTCCCACCAGCCTCCACTGGTGTGTGTGTGTGTGAGGCACAGTTGTGACAGCTTCATTACCTGTCACACTCCTCTCTGCTCAAATGAGATATCTTCATTAGAGGACGATAGAGAGGACCACAGAGAAATACACTGAAACTAGTCTCACAACCTCTTATCACACTGCTGTAACGCACACACACACACACACACACACACACACACACACACACACACACACACACACACACACACACACACACACACACAGTCTTGTACAACTAACCTTGTGGGGACACACATTTCAGTCCCATTCAAAATCCAATTTTCCCTAAACCTAAACCTAACCCGTACCCTAACCTTAACCCGAAAACCTAACCTTAACCCTAACCCTAAACCTAACCCTAGCTCCTAACCCTAACCCTAATTCTAACCCTAACACTTATTCTAACCTTAACCCTAAACCCATTAGAAATAGCATTTGACCTTGTGGGGACTAACAAAATGTCCCCAGTTGGTGACATTTTTGTTCGTTTACTATTCTTGTGGGGACTTCTGGTCCCCACAAGTATAGTTAAACACATCCAAACACACACACACACACACACACACACACACACACACCCCTCTTAACCTCTGAGGTTATGGGGGATGTGACTGAGCTATTGAGAGGGTTATTCCATGTAGTAAAGGGGGCAGCTCGTGTCGATTCCATTAATCCTGCAGATTCCCTCCCGTCTTTCCCCATTTCTCCCAGTCCCTTTGTAGATGAAAGGGTTCCACTGTTTCTGTCAATGGCCTTCAGCTATCTGAATTAAACATTGATTTTATCAGAAGTTTAGTCACCGCTATCGTAACGACGCGCTAGCGCCTAGAACCAGTCGACGAAACGGAACGTGTGGCTCTGAATCACCAATGCTATGGAACCCAGGCACATCTGCCTCAGTCAGGGAGAATAGTGGATATATGGAGAGTTGAGATGAGTGGCTAGAGGGAGAGAGGAGAAGAGTGGAGAGAGGAGGAGAGGAGAAGAGTGGAGAGAGGGGGAGAGGAGAAGAGTGGAGAGAGGGAGAGAGGAGAAGAGTGGAGAGAGGGAGAGAGGAGAAGAGTGGAGAGAGGGAGAGAGGAGAAGAGTGGAGAGAGGGAGAGAGGAGAAGAGTGGAGAGAGGGAGAGAGGAGAAGAGTGGAGAGAGGGAGAGAGGAGAAGAGTGGAGAGAGGGAGAGAGGAGAAGAGTGGAGAGAGGGAGAGAGGAGAAGAGTGGAGAGAGGAAGAGTGGAGAGAGGGAGAGAGGAGAAGAGTGGAGAGAGGAGAGAGGAGAAGAGTGGAGAGAGGGAGAGAGGAGAAGAGTGGAGAGAGGGAGAGAGGAGAAGAGTGGAGAGAGGGAGAGAGGAGGGAGAGAGGAGGGAAAGAGAGGGAAGATACATGAAGAGAGGGGATATGGGAAAAAGGGAGCGTGAGAGAGAGAAAGTCAGAGAGATGAGGGATGAAGAGAGTGGAAGGAAGAGAGGAGAAGTAGAAAGAGTTTTCTGTTGAACAAGACAGAGTTCACATGTGGAAGTAAAGGGAAGTGTTTTGAAGTGTGATGTTTCAAATCTCCTCTATTCCACCATCCTCTGCTCCTGCGTTCCTCTCTTCCTTCCATCCTCTCATCCTCCCTTCCTCCGTCAACAGAGGCACATCACAGATAATCACCAGAGTTTTTTGTAACACTACCACAGTTTAATTCTGAGACGAGGGGAAGTGTGTGTGTGACAGAGCAGATATCCTCAACTGAACTGTACATGAGCTGCCATGCTACATTAGCTCTGTATAGGTAATGTGAAATTAACACACAACTGTATCCCTCATATATGGGATATTCTGTATCATTTGATTGAGGTTCAAGCCTGATTTTGCTGATAGATGCTCTATTGAGGAGAGTTTTATTTGTAATGACTGGGTTGTCTCACCTACTTTGTTGAATGGATTGACTGTAAGACGCTCTGGATAAGAGCATCTGTTAAATTACCAAAATGTGCATGTAAATGTATGAAGACCTGAGGGGAGAAACAGTAAACATACCTGGAAGCATATTGAACTCTGTACACTTCATAAAAGTTGTACTTATGACCTTTGAACCCTAAGAGCTCCCTTTGTTCTAACACAAACAGACTACAAATGACCTCTGGTTAGTACATACATTTTCATCCTCTCTCGCTCTTCCTCTTTTCTGCCTCCATCTGTGGTTTGTTGTTCCCCACCCGGAGGACATGAGATGAAAGAGTGTTGGTCACGGGGGAGAACCAGTGTGGATGGGTAGACCTAGCGCCCCCCCTGCACTCCTCCCCACATCGGGACACCGTTCCCGCGATGGGCCCTCTCTAGAGTGGGGCTATGAAGTGGGTTTCCTCTGGTTCACCCTTATCCCTTGGTGCAGAACAAACACCCCTCAGGAGGATACTGGTCCCAGTTGGACTCATTGGCACTTACTTTCTGATTCACTCTATTGGGATTGTTGATATGGGTGCAAGCCAACTATGTCCAAAATTATATTGTATTTTTTGTTGGCAATTGAATGAAAGAGTAAAAGGAAGAAATAAATAAGAGAAAATAAAAATATATATTGTATTCACTGTTAAAGAAGGTACGGAGAGAGTCTAAGTGTAAAAGTAGAGTTTTGAGTTTACAGAGTAATCCCCCCTCTAATGTAAAACATGATCCTGAATATAAACCATCAACTTAGTAAATACCATTGGTGTTCCCCCTAGAGAATATTGACATGCCCATGAGTCAGTTCAATTAACATAATACTAAAATCCCCATAAAAATCTGGCAGTTTAACCTTTTACTGCGGTGGGCTAAATCAGGGTCACACAGAGTGTTTCTTGGTAGTCTTAAACAAATCTAATTTCAAACAAAAGTATACACCTCACACACATGGTTATGGGTTTAAAACAAAGAACACCTGTACCATGTCAGATATGAATTCAGTTGAAATGAATTCAATTTTGAGTTTGCATCCCAATATTACATCTCAGAAGACTGAAATATAACAAAACAGCTTGACATAGAAACACCGGATTTCTGGCATATATATATATATATATATATATATATATATATATATATATATATATATATATATATATATATATATATATTTTTTTTTTTTATTAATTATAAAATTATAACAAATATTAACAATGTTCCACCCATGTGGCCACTAGAGGGCGATTTGGTAACTTGACTGCAGGAAAGGTCTACACTAGAGATATCCTTTTTTTGTATGGGCTGGGTCTCAATCCACTGCATCCGCCTATGTTGGCCTTCTGCATCTGTGGTGGAAGGTGGCAGAGCTACAGCTCTGTTTGCCAGACCAGGAAAACGGTGGTGGAAAGCGGTGACCCGATCCTGTAGGTTCATGCTCTACAACATTCGCAGAGTACGACCCTACATTACACAGGAAGCGGCACAGGTCCTAATCCAGGCACTTGTCATCTCCCGTCTGGATTACTGCAACTCGCTGTTGGCTGGGCTCCCTGCCTGTGCCATTAAACCCCTACAACTCATCCAGAACGCTGCAGCCCGTCTGGTGTTCAACCTTCCCAAGTTCTCTCACGTCACCCCGCTCCTCCGCACACTCCACTGGCTTCCAGTTGAAGCTCGCATCTGCTACAAGACCATGGTGCTTGCCTACGGAGCTGTGAGGGGAACGGCACCTCCTTACCTTCAGGCTCTGATCAGTCTCTACACCCAAACGAGGGCATTGCGTTCTTCCACCTCTGGCCTGCTGGTCCCCCTACCTCTGCGGAAGCACAGTTCCCGCTCAGCCCAGTCAAAACTGTTCGCTGCTCTGGCACCCCAATGGGGGAACAAGCTCACGACGCCAGGACAGCGGAGTCACTGACCACCTTCCGGAGACACTTGAAACACTACCTCTTTAAGGAATACCTGGGATAGTATAAAAGTAATCCTTCTACCCCCCCCCCCCCCTACCCCACCCCCACAAAAAATCAAAAAATAACAATTAGATAACAAAGAAATAATAGAAAAATATGTGAAATAAAAAATGAAAAATGAAAAACATATAAAACACATAAATAATAAAACAACAAAAACAATATATATATAAAACAAATGAAATTTTAAAATATACTCAAAAATTACAAAATTGAAAAATATATTTAAAAAAATGTGTCAAGTGGTTGTCCCACTGGCTATCATAAGGAGAATGCACCAATTTGTATGGATAAGAGCGTCTGCTAAATGACAAATATAAATGTAATGAAAACATCTGTAGCGTCTGAACGGTATTACAAACTACAGTGCCTTCAGAAAGTATTCACACCCCTTGACTTTTTCCACATTTTAGAAAAAAAATGAAATGAAAAGCAGTAATGTCTTGAGTCAATAGGTATTCAACCCCTTTGTTATGGCAAGCCTAAATAAGTTCAGGAGTAAATATTTGTCTAACAAGTCACATAATAAATTGCATGGACTCACTCTGTGTGCAATATGTAAGGGATAATCAACGAGGGGCTATGCGTTCTATGAAAAATAATGAACGACGCGCTAGAAATGACTTCATTTGCTGGTAGAAATGGGTTCAACATCCACTGAGGTAGATAGCAACATTAGTTGCCGTGGTAACCAAACAAACGGACTTGCTAGTTTAATTAACATTTTACATTTTACATTTTTACATTTTTAGTCATTTAGCAGACGCTCTTATCCAGAGCGACTTACAGTTAGTGCACACACTATTTTTACATACTGGCCCCCCGTGTGAATCAAACCCACAACCCTGGCGTTGCAAACGCCATGCTCTACCAACTGAGCTACATCCCTGCCGGCCATTCCCTCCCCTACCCTGGACGACGCTGGGCCAGTTGTGCGCCGCCCCATGGGTCTCCCGGTCGCGGCCGGCTACGACAGAGCCTGAATTCGAACCAGGATCTCTAGTGGCACAGCTAGCACTGCGATGCAGTGACTTAGACCACTGCGCCACTAACCAAACCATCAGTCCTAGCTTGCTGTTATGTAAATCGAAATCAACAATACCAATACTGTTTTTAATTTGACTTTTGTTATCGAAAGCAGATCAAAGAAAACATGTACAAATTAACTATAGCCATTGAATTCTACCCTCCAAATATACTGTGCATTGTAGGGAAATAATGCACGCTCTAGAATGTGCTTCAAGCCAATCAGAAAGGAGTATTCAACAATGCCATGGTACAATAGTGTTTAACATGATTTTTGAATGACTACCTCATCTCTGTACCCCACACATACAATTATCTGTAAGGTCCCTCAGTCGAGCAGTGAATTTCAAAAACAGATTTAACCACAAAGACCAGGGAGGTTTTCCAATGCCTCACAAAGAAGGGCTGGAACAAAAAAAAAGTTTAATAAGTCAAGGGGTATAAATACTTTCAGAAGGCACTGTAGTATTACCCCGCTATGGAAAGGGGAGACTCTCACGAACATAATGGTGTTCTCCGTTTCGTTCTATGATCCCCACAAGTGTCACAGGAATTGTCTGAAGGTAACATGGTACCAATTTAAAAGATGAATGGAAGTATGGAAGCAGTTTTGTGGCAACAAGAACATTTGTTAAATATGTGTAAAAAATATATATATTTCCTGAGCTTTTTTATATCTTCTAGATATAGGACAGACAATTCAAAACCTTATTCCTTATGATGAATTGTTTGACTGTCTGTTTTGCCATTTATGAATGTGTTATTCAATGCATTTCTATGGGCTATAACAGTAAAGGCCAATAATTAATTAAAAAAAGATACGTACAGGGGTCCTAAAATTCTAAATCAAATAGCAAAAATGATCCTTGTTATGACTATCTTAAAACAATTCCATATGTTAGCTCAGTAGAACCCCGTTTCTTTTTATTAATACGAGGGTTTCAGCATGAAATGTATTTTATATATTTTCTTTACACACTTTTATTAATCTTTCGTCAATGTTTTGACGTCAAACTAGTGGCAGTTGTGAAAAAAGTAAATAGTAAGACGAGTTGCAGAGAAAACTGAAAATAATGAAATTGTTGATTAGATGCTTTCCCCCCCTTAATTAGGCTATTTTCTCTTGAACCATGTGGTCTATCTACTAGAAACTCATGGACAATATGGACACTTTTATTAATATGAGGGTTTCAGCATGAAAAAGTATTTACATATTTTTTACACGCTCATGGTCAATACAGACACAGATATAAAAATGAATACTATAATGCATATGAATACTTTAACAAAATGTTATTCAACGATAAATGACCAAAGTTATGATAGATTGTCATACATTTTCTGTTAATTACTAAAATTACTGAAGATTCCGGTAACTGATAAATTACCAGTAGATTTGCCTCGACACGATCCTGTCTCGGAACTCTTAGGGACAATTCCTTTGACCTAGCTTGGTTTTTGCTCTGACATGCACTGTCAACTCTGGGAACTTGTATAGAAAGGTGTGTACTTTTCCAAATCATGTCCAATCAATTTAATTCACCACAGGTGGACTCCAGTCAAGTTGTAAAAACATGTCAAGGATGATAAATGGAAACAGGATGCACCTGAGCTCAATTTTGAGTCTCATATCAAAGGTTCTGAATACTTATGTAAATGTGATATTTCAGTTTTTTAGTTTGAATATATTTGCAAAAATTTCTGAAAACCAGTTTTTGCTTTGTAATTATGGGGTATTGTATGTAGATTGATGAGGATTTTTATTTATTTAATCAATTTTAGATTAAGGCTGTAACGTAACAAAATGTGGAAAAGGTCAAGGGGTCTGAATACTTTCCGAATGCACTGTTGATAGACACACAGCCTCGTCTAGGTCAAAATGAGCACCTCTCTCTTTCCTTTTCTGACTCCTTCTCTCTATCTCTGTCATGATCGTCATAATGAGTGGACCAAGGTGCAGCGTAATATGAGTACATACTTTAATAGGTACTTTTCAAACAGCAACAAAAACAACAAAACGATACGTGAAGTCCTCGGTCAATAACACAAACCTACACGGAACAAGATCCCACAAAACACAAGTGCACAACAGGCTGCCTAAGTATGGTTCCCAATCAGAGACAACAAGCAACAGCTGATTCTCGTTGCCTCTGATTGAGAACCACCCCGGCCAACCTAGAAAACACATGAACTAGAAACTGAACATAGAACACAAAACATAGACCCTACACCCTGGCTCAACATATAAGAGTCCCCAGAGCCAGGGCGTGACAATCTCTCTCTATCTCTCTCTCTCTCTCTGCAGAGAGGTTTAAATAATTAAACCTGTGTTTCCTCTCCTCTATTTTCATGCCCTCCCTCTCTCTCCCCCTCTCTCTGTCTCTCCCCTTTGTCTCCCTCGCTTTGCCTCTGTCTTTCTCCATTTGTCTCTCGCTTTCTCTGCCTCTGTTTCTATGCATCCCTTCCTCTCGGTGCTGTGTCTCTCACTCAGGTTGAAGTGTTATAAGTGAAGTGAGTCATTTAGAAGAGAAAAAAGGCTGAGATCAAGGGGAGTTGAGTTGAGTTGGGAACTCAGCTCCTTATATAAGCTGTCACTGTGTGTTATTGAAGGAGAGAGAGAGAGAGAGAGCTAGAGAGAGAGAGAGAGAGAGAGAGGGGGATGGTGATGATGGAGAGGTGATGGAGAGAGAAAGAGAGATAGGTGTGTAAGATACTGTCATATTACATGTACTAGCATGTCTGCATTTTCTATTTGCTATCATCATATAATGAAAGATGTCATACTGTGTTGCTGCTGAATCTTTAGTAACTTTGTGTATAACTGTCATGTTTGAGGACACATAGACATGCCCAGCAGGGTCTTCCGATCCTGTGAATCCTAAACTCTTTCTCACCTCTGCCTGCAGTGTTAGCATACTGTATCAGCCAGTAGTTAGAGGGCCTAAGGGTTCGGCATTCTAGTGAATTACTTCCATTTAAATAGCACATTTCAGTAGGCCTCTGAGCATGGTGAATAGGTAACCCTTTCATATCCATCTCTCATCTGGGTACTACTTCTCCCTTTTGAACATTAACACAACCCTAGGGTTGGACATGTGGGCATGAAGCTAAGGTTAGGGTTGTAGATGAGACCAGGGTTAGGGTTGAACTGGGATGTGAACAGAAAGCTTTGGTTAGGGTTAACCCAGAGATAGTTTACCCAGTAACGGGGACTCTATGTCAGACTCAATAACTAATCAAAACCCAAGTAGTTGTTCAAAGTTGGCCTTGCAATTGATATATCTCTTTCTCTTCCTGTCTCTTTCTCTTCCTGTCTCTTTCTCTTCCTGTCTCTTTCTCTTCCTGTCTCTTTCTCTTCCTGTCTCTTTCTCTTCCTGTGTCTTTCTCTTCCTGTCTCTTTCTCTTCCTGTCTCTTTCTCTTCTGCCCTCTTGCTCCTTCTCTTCATCTTTCTTTGTCTCTCACCTTTGTTTTCTCTCTCTCCCTTACTTTCTCTCCATCCATCTCTCTCTCTCTTCTCATCTTTCCTCTTTCTCTACTCTCTCTTTTCCCTTCCTCTCTCTTTCTCGCCCCCCACCCATCCCTCTCTTCCCCCAGGTGCAGCATTTGCATAATGGTATCTAGTGACGGTGATGTATTAAGTAGGGGAGGCGCACTGCTCGCTATGGAAAAGCAACATGCCACGGTGCTGCACATTATTGGAGCTGAACGCATTAAATGTAATTTGTGCGAGCCGCGTCGTATGGTCATTATCAGTTAAACTGTTCTGTAGGGAAGAGAGAGGGGGTGGGGACAGAGCGAGAGAGAGAGAGAGATAGTGATGGAGGGAGAGAGAGAGTGAGTCAGAGAGAGAAATAGATGAATACGGAATGAGATGGAGGGAGAGAGAGCGAGCGAGAGGATGGACAGCTGTATTCCATTTACAGTAAGAGTTGTTCCGTTGCTTGTGTTCCGAGAGGAGAGAGAAGTGAACAGTGGTTTAAAGTACTTAAGTAAAAATACTTTAAAGTACTAATGAAGTAGTTTTAGGGGGGTATCTGTATTTTACTTTACTATTTATATTTTTGACAACTTTTCTTTTACTTCACTACATTCCTAAAGAAAATAATTTTATACTTTTTACTCCGTACATTTTCCCTGACACCCAAAAGTACTAGTTACATTTTGAATGCTTAGCAGGACAGAAAAATTGTCAAATTCAAGCACTTATCAAGAGAACATCCCTGGTCATCCCTACTGCCTCTGATCTGGTGGACTCACTAAACACACATGCTTCGTTTGTAAATTATGTCTGAGTGTTGGAGTGTGCCCCTGGCTAAAAAACTAGAAAATGGTGCAGTCTGGTTTCCTTTATGTAAGGAATTTGAAATTATTTCTACTTTTACTTTGACTTTTGATAATTACAGTAAGTACACTATATATACAAAAGTATGAGTGTCTTCAAATAAGTGGATTCCGCTATTTCAGCCACACCCGTTGCTGACAGGTCTATAGAATCAAGCACATAGCCATGTAATCTCCACAGACAAACATTGCCAGTAGAATGGTCTTACTGAAGAGCTCAGTGACTTTCAACATGGCACCGTCATAGGATGCCACCTTTCCAACAAGTCAGTCAAATTTCTGCCCTGCTAGAGTTGCCCCGGTCAACTGTAAGTGCTGTTATTGTGAAGTGGAAATGTCTAGGAGCAACAACGGCTCAGCAGCGAAATGGTAGGCCACACAAGCTCACAGAACGGGACCGCCAAGTGCTGAAGCGTGTAGTGCGTAAAAATCGTCTGTCCTCAGTTGCAACACTTCCTACCGAGTTCCAAACTGCCTCTGGAAGCAACGTCAGCACAATAACTGTTTGTCGGGAGCTTCATGAAATGGGTTTCCATGGCCGAGCAGCCACACACAAGGCTAAGATCACCATGCGTAATGCCAAGCGTCGGCTGGAGTGGTGTAAAGCTCTCCACCATTGGACTCTGGAGAATTGGAAATGCGTTCTCTGGAGTGATGAATCACACTTCACCATCTGGCAGTCTGTTGGACAAATCTGGATTTGGCGGATGACAGGATAACACTACCTGCCCGAATGCATAGTGCCAACTGTAAAGTTTGGTGTAGAAGGAATAATGATCTGGGGATGTTTTTCATGGTTCGGTCTAGGCTCCTTAGTTCCAGTGAAGTTAAATCTTAACTCTACAGCATACAATGCCATTCTAGATGATTCTGTGCTTCCAACTTTGTGGCAACATTTTGGGGAAGGCCCTTTCCTGTTTCAGCATGACAATGCCCCCTTGCACAAAGCGAGGTCCATACAAAAATGGTTTGTCGAGATCAGTGTGGAAGAACTTGACTGGCCTGCACAGAGCCCTGACCTCAACCCCATCGAACACCTTTGGGATGAATTGAAACGCAGACTGCGAGAAAGGCCTAATCGCCCAACATCAGTGCCCGACCTCACTAATGATCTTGTGGCTGAATGGAAGCATGTCTCCGCAGCAATGTTCCAACATCTAGTGGAAAGCCTTTCCTTAAGAGTGGAGGCTGTTATAGCAGCAAAGGGGGGACCAACTCCATATTAATGCCCATGATTTTGAAATGAGATGTTCGACGAGCAGGTGTCCACATACTTTTTGTTGTGTAGTGTATCTTTGATCAATTATATTTACTTTTGATACTTAAATACATTTTAAACAAAATACTTTTAGACTTTTACTCAAGTAGTATGTTACTGGGTGACTTTCACTTTTACTTGAGTCATTTTCTATTAAGGTACAGTATCTTTACTTTTACTCAAGTATGACAATTGGGTACTTTTTCCACCACTGAAGTGAAATGGCCTCCTCTCATTCTCCTTAGTGTTCCCTCTCTCCAATATGCATGTTGTGGCATAACCTTTACACAATTGTATTACACTTTTACTGTTGGAGCCCATGTCTCTGGCATAACTCACCGGTCCTTGAAGCTGGCCCCAAAGCAAATCCTTTACAGTTTAACCACAGCCCCTTTATCTAAAGTAGCATAGCAGAAACACTGACCCTTCCGGTACTTCTGCTCAGCATATTTTATTACTCTCTGCTTCTGTCTGTTTCTGGTTTAGTGTGTGTGAGTGTGTGTGTGTGAGAGACAGGAAGAGAGAGATAGAGAGAGAAAAAGAGAGTGTGTGTGTCTGGGGTTCCTTTCTGTGCTCTGCAGCAGACAGGACACAGGGATGACTCACAGTATGGCCGTAGGGACTCCTCATGCCCCCCTCATAAATATAAAAACATAAAGTGGAAAAAAATGTTCCCTGCTAAGAAAAACACAGAAAAAGCAAAAATATGTATGGATATAAATATTTCAAGTTTTATATAAGCTTGGAAATCTGTTTTAGAATACTTTGACAGACAGACAACAACTTGGAGAAGATAGACAATTTACTAGATTGAAAAGAGATCAGACAGACCTAGAAAAAACTAAAGGTATGACTTAAACAAGAAAGGAAGGAGAATAGAATATATATTTCAACAATGACCTACTGAAATAAACTTTTCAATAGAGTTCACCTCACAAACAGAAAGGCAAGAGTAACTTACAGCGACTTTACCTATCATACGTACCAGTGAAAAAAGTTTTTTGACGACAAAAAGTGCAAAGAGAGAACATAAAGTTCATGCCAGTCTTCGGAGACCTTTTTATGTCGCTTTTAAGCAAATGGGCTCCTTGTTGTTGGTAAATAAAGCAAACGCATGAAGGAAAGCGGGAGGACAGAGGAATGAGTGTGTCTCTGTCCGGAGGCTAGGCTGCAGGCACCACACTCCCTGACAGTCCATAGAGGAGAGAGATGGGAGGAGTGCGAGAGAGAGAGAGAGAATAGAGGAGAGAGAGACCCTGTCATCTGTCACTCCTTACACTTCCCTTTCTTTTTTATTCCTTTCATTCTTCTTATTTACGATGCTCCCTTCTGTCATCTTCCCTTTGCCAAATTATACGCTGCTCAGAGGAGAAGCTGTGATTTCCCTCAAACCTCTCCTCTTGACAGACACAAACAACAGTTACAACTCTGTCTAAAGTTTGTCAAAAGGCCTGCAGAAGTTTCTAAATATGGGCAGTTATTGTACATGGTGTCTGACAATCTAACAGAAAGAGTACAATATCTCTATCTCACAACTCAACCATTGAGCATGAAATGAAGAACAAACTATCTATAAAATATACTGTATAAGGGCATTCTAGGAGGGAAATGGGCATAAGAGAAAGTGGACAACGTAATGCCAATTCTTCCCTTTTCCAGAGTGTAAAGTGACCGTGAGCTGTGAGGAGCTGTTGGCTAGGGCCTAGGCAGAGGAACCCCCCCCCCCCCCCCCCCTCTCTCTCTCTCTCTCTCTCTCTCTCTCTCTCTCTCTCTCTCTCTCTCTCTCTCTCTCTCTCTCTCTCTCTCTCTCTCTCTCTCTCTCTCTTTCTCTCTCTTTCTCTCGCTCTCTCTCACTCTCTCGCTCTCTCGCTCTCTCTCTGGAGTTGAATACACAGCAAAAGAGGGATAAAATGACAAAGAGAGAGAAAGAAAAGGCACACACATCAAAGGGGGTGAAAGAAAGAGATAGAAGAGATTAAAGGAAATAGATGTTTGTATGCTAATGTAGCCTAGCGTATTTCATTGCCTGTGTTAGCGTCAGGAAGCATGGTGTGTGTGTGTTAATTGTATATCTCTGCAGCTATAATTGCTTTAATTCCCTGTAATTAATCAGTAATTGCAGCGAGGAGCGGCTCACAGCTTTGCTCTAAATGCAAAGAACTTTTCAATATGGAGAACATAAATATAGATGAGGAGGAGGGAGCAAGAGATAGATGGAGGGAGAGAGAGATGGAGAGAGAGAGATGAAGAGAGAGAGAGATGGCGGGAAAGAGATGAAGAGAGAGAGAGAGCGATGGAGGCAGAGAGAGATGTAGAGAGAGATGGAGGGAGAGAGAGAGAGGGAAATTACTTTATGCTATATTTAGTGTTCTTTGAAATGACTGAACTATAAAATATACTATTCCCTCATTTGTCGTTAATGTATTCTGATGCATCTGTGAGAGAGTGAGAGATTATGGGTCAGAGTGGATTGGTCCCAGTGGACATACTGTAGCATAAAAGTATGGCATGGTGAGACCACAGAGACCCCTTATAAAACACAGTGGAAATACTTAATCTACATCCCCCTCAGTTGTTCTAACATGCATCCTTTGTCCTGATCCTGTCCACATTCTGATTGTGCCCACATTTTTTGATCAGAGTGTGATCAGATCTTCCTGACTACCTCCGGAGGTAGTCAGACACACATTGTGTCTGGATATCCTACCAGTGTAGACAGATCTAGACAGTAAAACCATTCAAATTATCATTATTCAGCCCTCTAAAAATCATTGACAGGTGGCATCGTTGACTTATAGCATAAATATGTGTCTTAAAATAAATACATAAATATTATCAAATCATTTGCATACAGTGAGGGACCAGGAAATATGATCACAATGCTGACTGCAGACACAGTGGACATTTTAAAACCATATTTAGATGCATGTCCGAAAATGTGGGCACAATCCGAATTTGGACAAGATCAGGACAAATGATGCATGTTTGCACCAGGTATAAACAAGGCTAGTGTATGTCAATGTAGCTGTAGTATGTACAGTGTGTGTGTGTGTCGTTTTGCCGTGTGCCGATGTAGGCTGTGTGTGTCTCTTCTCGGTCTGTGGGAGTCTGTGTGTGTGTGTATCTCTGTTCCTCTCTGTGTGTGTGTGGTGTGTGTGGGCTGCTGTTTCCAGGGGATCCCTGTCCCATTAGCCCTCTAATAGGAGAGAAAGTAGAAGCCGTCCCACTCACCCCAGCTTGGTAACCCTCTCTCTTTTGTCTTTCTCCTTCTCCCTCGCTCTCTCATTCATTTCTAATTAAAATGGCTGCCCTCCCACCCACACACACCTCCACATCTCCCATAAACACTTTTTTATTCTCGTTTCATTTACCTGGGGTTTGAGCTGAGGCCAGTAATCATACAATAGCTATAGTGTGTGTATACTGATAACTTTTCCCCTCCTTCCTTTTTGCCTACCACAGAAGAAAAGGAATCTTTGTCATTCTCAATCGGTTTTTAAACGAGTGTCCGTTGCCCGGCGCTGTGACCAGCTGCGCCCCCCCTCCCCTCTCCTCCTCCCATCCCTTGCTTCTTGCTCCCACACCCACACCCACCACGGTGAAAGTCTCCCTGTTTCACCATAACAAGCTAAATCCTCATAGATCTCCATCAATTTGTGTCACACCAGGGATTCCTTGTACAAAGACCAGCGATACATCACTACTGCATCTCTCTGCATTATTAAGACTGTAAAAACAGCCTGCAGAGTGTGTGTGTGTGTGTGTGTGTGTGTGCTGAGGCCAGAAAGAGAGAGAGAGAGAGCAAAAGACAGAGGGAGAAATAAATAATAATGAGAGAGTAATTAAATAATAAAATGTCTTTAACCGTGTGTCCCTGCCTTTTGTCTCTGATGTGATAGCGTTTAGAGTTGAGATTTCCCAGGATGCATCTGCGAGCGCCTAACGCCCCAATGCCTGCCAGTGCTATATGGTTTAAAGGGCGGCGGTGGTGCTATTAAAGAATGGTGTAGCTGTTCTGCTGTTTGCATGTCGTCAGGCTCTGTGGCTCTGTGGCTAATAGAGGAGTAGAGACCAGGGTAGAATGGTCTCATATTCTACATCCTGATGCGGCGATGGGATTGCTCACTGATTGGTGCTTGTCGCGCATACAGTATAGCTGGTATATTAGTTGGTATGTGCTATATGGTAAATACATTGGAAGGAGTTGGGCGGGTATTCAATGGTATTAAATACAATAAAATAGCATCTTGCGAATGCAATTTAGGAAATGTGTCTCAATGGAATTAGCATAAAATGATCCAAGAGGGTGATGATAAAACTATCGGGAGGGATGGAAGGATGAAGTATGGAAGAGTATTCTTTCGCCACCCCCTCACTACCTCCACCAATCCCTGCACCCCTGCTCCCTGCTCCCTTCCCCCCACACCCATCTCCCCAGCCACATCTCTCCCTGATGGGTCAAGTACTCATGAGTCGCCGGCCTGCATGAGAGCTGGAGCTGATGTAATCATCTAACAAACAGGAACACGCAACATGCATGGATTATTTCCCTGGAAAGAGCCAGAGCAACAGTCCAAGTCTCACTGTCCATTTGTCCATTGCTCAACCCCAGTCCTGACATGGCCTGCCAAGCCATCTGAACTGACTAACAACACAATCTCACAGCCACAGCCACAGCCACAGCCCAGCATATCAACCTTCCATCCTGCTCTATCTACACTGCACTAAGTACTCTTTTCTGTCTCAACAGCCACGGTAATAAGATCAAACTTGCTTCCCTGAAACCCAACCTTTGTTTTATCCGACGGAGGCATGAAATGAGATTCTATTAATACCGATGGAGCTCCAATCTGGCTGGCTGGCTGCTATGCTGGCTCCCTATGGAGGAGCTCCGGCTCGGGAGAGGTTAGACACGGCAATTACACAGGTGGGGTCTGAATGAGCCTGGAAGGGTGAGGAGGAGGCGATGATGATGATGATGCCCTGATCACTGGGCTTCAACTAGGTGGTAGCTATCAGCAGCTGCAGAGAGGAGGAAGAAGAGGGGAACGGAGGGTAAAATGGCACCCATTTTGCCGGTAATGACTTGACTTGTTTTTGTAGAAGCGATGATGAGACGTTCTTTTAAAAGGAACAGCGGCAATTAGGGGAGGACTTGTTCTGCTACTGGTTCTGTAATGTGATGGCTGGTGATGCTGCTGTCCCCGATCGATACTGGACACACACGCACGCATGCACGCACACAGACACACATTGTATGTGCATGATCAACATCAGTGATTCGAGTCAATTATCAGCACTCAAATTGAATAGTTTTTCCAGAGATGATTATTTCTTCTTCTTCTTCTTCTTCTTCTTCTTCTTCTTCTTCTTCTTCTTCTTCTTCTTCTTCTTCTTCTTCTTCTTCTTCTTCTTCTTCTTCTTCTTCTTCTTCTTCTTCTTCTTCTTCTTCTTCTTCTTCTTCTTCTTCTTCTTCTTCTTCTTCTTCTTCTTCTTCTTCTTCTTCTTCTTCTTCTTCTTCTTCTTCTTCTCCTCCTCCTCCTCCTCCTCCAGTGGATTATGGGGTAGCAGCATGGCAACATACCATTAGTCTTCTACTGCCGCTGACCCCTGTGATTCATTTAATTGGCTGTTAATTGCTATTCTCTCTGCCAGGCACAATGTATATAGAGAGACTATATTTAGATTCCCCTCTCTATGCCTCTTCATGCTAAATTACAACTTTCATCTACTGCGTGTGAATGGCTCCATTGTGGCCTGTCGTATCCTCATTCTGAGGTTGATTGACAAGTAGAGAGGTGGACAGGAGGGAGGGAGGGAGGAACTCCCTTTAAATTGTTACAGTGCAGTATAGACGTGACACTTGTTTTGTTACCACATGTCTTATCTAGAGGAGAGAAGGAACAGGAAACGTATCAAGGCTCAGGATAAGACCCAGATGCAGACAGTTCGAAATAGCAAACATTTTATTTACAAAAACAGGGGGCAGGCAAACGACAGGTCAAGGGCAGGCAGAGGTCAGTAATCCAGAGCAGAGTCCGAAAGGTACAGAAACGGCAGGCAGCCTCAGGGTCGGGGCAGGCAGAGGTAGGTAATCCAGAACAGTGTCAAAAAGCACAGAACGGCAGGCAGGCTCAGGGTCAGGGCAGGCAGAATGGTCAAAACGAGGAAAAACTGGAAAACAGGGACTAGAGCAAAACAGGAGTACGGGAAAAACGCGGGTGAGCTTGACGAGACAAGACGAACTGGCAACAGACACACAGAAAACACTGGTATAAATACACAGGGGATAATGGGAACAAATAGGAGACAACTGGAGGGGGGGTGCAGACCAGCACAAGACAGGTGAAACCGATCAGGGTGTGACAGTACCCCCCTTCTAGGGACGCCACCTGGCATCCAACCTGGGCGCATACCTGGTTGACCGGGGTGCTGGCGGTGGAACTCAGCGATGAGGCGTGGGTCCAGGATGTCCCTAGCGGGAACCCAGCACCTCTCCTCCGGGCCATAACCCTCCCAGTCAACCAGGTACTGGAATCCCCTGCCCGTGGTCAAACCTTCAGGAGGCGCCTCAGCGTGTACACCGGTTGGCTGTCGATGAGACGGGGGAGAGGGGTGGGCATGAAAACAGGAGACAAAGAGCTATGAGACATAGGTTTAATCCTAGACACATGAAAAGTAGGACGTATACGTAGGGTACGGGGCAACAGAAGGCGAACAGCAGACGGGCTAAGGATCTTGGAGATGGGGAAAGGGCCGATAAAATGTTAGGAAAGTTTGCGGGACTCCACCCGGAGGGGCAGACCTGAGTGGATAGCCATACCTTCTGACCGAGATGATACCGGGGAGCCGTGACCCCGTGGGCCGAGGGTATGCCGACCTCTTCCTCTTGCTCCGGGAAGAGCGGGGGCTGATATCCCAGGGAATACTCAAAACGCAAGAGACCAGTAGCAGAGTAGGGAAGGGTGTTGCGGGCGTACTCAACTCACATCCTCTGTAGCTCAGCTGGTAGAGCACGGCGCTTGTAACGCCAAGGTAGTGGGTTCGAACCCCGGGACCACCCATACACAAAAAAAATTATGCACGCATGACTGTAAGTCGCTTTGGATAAAAGCGTCTGCTAAATGGCATATTATTATTACATGAGTTGCTGGCTCCAGCGGAGAGAAGGCAGCAAAGAGTCGTCTCCAGGTCCTGAATGGCTCGCTCCGACTGGCTGTTAGACTGGGGGTGGAACCCGGAGGATAGGCTTGCCGACGACCCAATGAGCGTGTAGAACGCCTTCCAGAACTGGGATTAGAACGGAGGACCCCAGTTGGACAGCATGTCCACCGGGAGTCCATGGATCCGGAAGATGTGCTGCACCATGAGCTGGGCCGTCTCTTTGACAGATGGTAGTTTAGGGAGAGGAATGAAATGGGCGGCTTTGGAAAACTGGTCCACCACAGTAAGGATGACTGTGTTGCCAACAGACGTGGGGAGACCAGTGACGAAGTCCAGGGATATGTGTGACCAGGGACGGTGAGGGACAGGAAGGGGTTGAAGGAGACCAGCCGGAGCTTGCCGAGGAGTCTTGTTCTACGCACAGATCGTGCAGGTGGCGATGAACACGGAGACGTCAGGGACCATGGTAGGCCACCAAAAGCGTTGTCGCACAAAGGCCAGGGT
The DNA here is from genome assembly GCF_964263955.1 of Coregonus lavaretus. Lineage (NCBI taxonomy): Eukaryota > Metazoa > Chordata > Actinopteri > Salmoniformes > Salmonidae > Coregonus > Coregonus lavaretus. The sequence goes on along the minus strand of NW_028159283.1, from coordinate 175,386 downwards.
CCAACGGGAACCCGGGTGGCAGGTAAGCCCGGAGGAGTGGGCCCACTCCAGGGCCGAGGGGAAGACGGCGTCAGGAACAAATATCCGGTTATCTGGGCCCCCTGGGGTTCGGCTTGGAACGCTGCGCCTCACGGACCTGCATCTCAATTCCCCAGCTGAGAGCCGCCGCCAGACACGAGGTGGGGAGGATGGTCTTGAGGTCCGATGTGGTAGCCGTGGGGCTATAGTGGCATGAGAGTGCATCCTGCTTGATATTCTTGGAACCCGGGCGGTAGGAGAGGGAGAAGTTAAACTTGGTGAAAAGCAGGCCCCACCTGGCTTGCCTGGAATTGAGACACTTGGCGGTGCGGCGATATTTCAGGTTCTTATGATCCGTCCACACAATGAAAGGTGAGAAGATCACGATTCCCCATATCGTAATTCCTCTCCGTGGCATTGAGACGACGGGAGAAGAAGGCGCCGGGATGCAGCTTGAGGTCCAGGGCAGAATGCTGGGACAGGACAGCCCCTACTCCGACATCCGAATCGTCGAACTCCACCACGGACTGACTGGACGGGTCAGGATGAACTAATATGGGAGCTGTGGTGAAGCGGTGTTTGAAGTCCCGGAACGCCCAGTCCGCAGCTGGGGACCACGTGAACGGAACCTTGGGAGAGGTGAGTGCAGACAGGGGAGAAGCCAGCGTGCTGTAACCCCGGATAAAGCTGCGATAAAAATGGGAAAATCCCAAAGGAGCATTGCAGCTGCACTCTGGACGTAGGTTGGGGCCAATCCACCACTGCTCTCACCTTTCCTGGATCCATCTGTACATTCCCCACAGCGATGATGTAACCAAGGAAGGGGATGGTGGAGCGATGGAATTCGCATTTTTCCGCTTTCACAAAAAGCTGTTTCTCCAGGAGGCGCTGGAGGCATTGTCGGACGTGGAGCACGTGTTCTTGGGCTGAGCGGGAGAAAAAGAGGATGTCATCGAGGTAGACGAAGACAAACCGGTTCAACATGTCGCAGAGAACGTCATGACCAGATATTCGTAGTGACCGCTGCCTTGGAAGGCAGTCTTCCACTCATCTCCTTCCCGTATCTGCACCAGGTGGTAGGTGTTCCACAGGTCCAACTTGGAGAAAACCGTGGCCCCCTGGAGCGGCTCGAAGGCCAAGGCGATGAGTGGTAGCGGGTAGTGGTTCTTAAACCCTGCACCGGCGGGGGAGTCCTCGATGTAGGTCTCCATAGCCTTGGTCTCTGGACCCGACAGTGAATACAGTCATCCCCGGGGAGGTGTGGTGCCCGGGAGAAGGTCCATCCAGCAGTCATAGGGTCGGTGCGGAGGAAGCGAAGTGGACCGGGCCTTACTAAAAACCTCCCGGAGGTCCTGGTACTCTGCGGGAATGGCGGAGAGATCCGGGGCAACTTCCAAGCCCACAGGAAGACGTCCCGGGGCAGGCTGCGCTGACTTCAGGCAATGGGCGTGGCAGAACGGGCTCCAGCCCATGATGGCACCAGCTGTCCAGTTTATGAGGGGCGGGCGAGTGAAATTGGACCTCCTCTCCTTCCTACGTTCCCGCAGCCGCCCATCGATCCGGATAGTCAAGGCGATAAGCGAGTCGAGATCCGTAGGTAGTTCCCCGGGCTGCTAGCTCATCCTTAACTTCCTCCGATAACCCGTGCAGGAACTTGTCGAACAGTGATTCTGGGTTCCATGTACTCTCAGCCGCCAACGTGAGGAAATCCACCGCATAGTCTGCAACACTGCGGGAGTCTTGCCGAAGCTGGAGTAACTTCCGGGCAGCCTCTCTCCCGGACAATGGAGAATCGAAAACCTTCTTCACCTCGTCCACAAACTCCTCCAGACTGAAGCACACGGCAGACTGTTGTTCCCACACTGCCGTAGCCCAGGTGAGAGCCCTCTCGGACATCAGCGTGATGAGGTACGCTATCTTCGAGTGGTCCGAGAGGAAGGTGGAGGGCTGCAGCTCAAAGATGAGGGAACACTGAGCGAGAAACGACCGACAGGTTCCCGACTCTCCAGCGACGCGTTCCGGTGGAGGTAAGCGGGGTTCTCGGGAAGCCTGGGTGGCCGGGAGAGACGCGCTGTTGACAGCCGGGTTACTGAGGGGCTGGGAGGTTACCGTCGTGGTAGGCTGCCTAACAGACAACCCACGACTTTGCTCCTGCAATGTATTCAACGCGTGGTCATGGCGTTCGGCCAAGTTCTGGAAACCCTCCATAAGACCACGCAGCAACGCCTCGTGCCTCCCAATGTGGCTCCTTGGGAGGAGACGGCATTGCAGAGCTGGTCCGAGTCAGCTGGGTCCGTCATGGCCAGTTCGTACTATCAAGGCTAAGGATAAGACCCAGATGTAGACAGTTCGAAATAGCAAAATGTTTATTTACTAAAACAGGGGGCAGGCAAATGACAGGTCAAGGGCAGGGAGAGGTCAGTAATCCACAGCAGAGTCCGAAAGGTACAGAAACGGCAGGCAGGCTCAGGGTCGAGGCAGGCAGAGGTCGGTAATCCAGAACAGTGTCACAAGGTACAGAACGGCCGGCAGGCTCACGGTCAGGGCAGGCAGAATGGTCAAAACCAGGAAAAACTGGAAAACAGGGACTAGAGCAAAACAGGAGTACAGGAAAAACGTGGGTAAGCTTGACGAGACAAGATGAACTGGCACCAGACAAACAGAAAACACTGGTATAAATGCACAGGGAAGAATGGGGAAAAATGGGAGACACCTGGTGGGGGGTGGAGACCAGCACAAGACAGGTGAAACCGATCAGGGTGTGACAAAACTAGAGGATGTTGGTGACAGTAGTAAGTAGCTTATCTTCTGTTGGGTTGCCATGGCGTTGTCAACAACACTTGATTTAACTTCCATTTGTTTTATTTCGTTCATGACAGTCGTGCCTACGAAGTAGAAAACAATAGAGATTCATAAAACTTAACTTTTATGAAGATTACGTATGGCTTTGAGTGGGAAATTAAGGAAATAATATATAAAACAAATTCTTATCAACATGCTTCAACTCTCCTCACTGGTGTGAAACATGGACATCTGTATAACTGTTAGAAATTCTATGCTCCATCATTGAAGCTGCACAATTTTTGACACATATAAACTGCTACCAGGCTGCATGGAAATCTGTGAGTGCTGGTTGATGAGTGATACGTTGTGTAAAGCAGAACACTGTGTCCTAGGGTCATATTTTAGACGTCCACTCTCTCTGTTCCCACAGGCTTCCCCACAGGTTCACTGGAACAACACTGTTAACACCAGCTGGGCCTGAGTCACGTAAGCCCTGCATGCACGCACGCACACACACAAATGCATGAGCACACACACACACGCACAGAGAGTGAGAGAGAGAGAGACGAATGAGTATGACACAGATGTGAGCGGGTGATGGATGAAAGTGGCCTACCGATGATGTCATCCAGTGGAAATCCTGGATTACTCAGGTTCTCCCCCCTCTGCCCAGGAAGAGCCACAGTCAGTCCAACAGAGAGGGAGACTGTGAGGGAGGGTAGGAGGGAGAGTGAGGGATGGAGGGAGAGAAGGAGGGAGAGTCCTGATTTGTGGCCTTGACTTTTCATTTGTAATTCCCTGATTATCCCCTGGGAGGAGAAGGAGGAGGAGGGGGGGTGGGGGGTGGGGGGGGGGGGGGTGGGGGGGCCTGAACAGCTTAATAAATGTACATAGTCACAGAGAGACACGACCAGACTCCATGTAAAACCAGCCTTTAAAATGAGCAAGGAATGACCACAGAGGCCCATTTTTTAAACAGTTTGAACTGCCATTTCAGTTTGAACTATGCCATTTCAGTTGAAACCACAATAATGACATTTTCATTTCTGGTGATGTTTTTTTTGTCTTTACCCAACATGAAGCCAATTTCTTTAAAAATTTACAACTGACTATGTGTTTCTATTACTGATATCCCTTCTATTTCTGCCGGTAATTTCCCTTTGACTGTCAACCAGAACCTCTCTTTCATGTGAAGTGTTCAATCCACCCGGCCGACATGACAAGACAATTAGCAGAGAGACATCCTGCCTCGTCTGATCATCACAGAAGTTACAACTGCTGAGTAGTCTCAGAGACTCAGGTGTGCCACTGAAATGATTAACACAGATGGTTTTGTATGTCTGATTTTTATTTAATTTTATTTTATTTTACCTTTATTTAACTAGGCAAGTCAGTTAAGAACAAATTCTTATTTATCATATAATTATCATGTCTCTCGTTGAAGATGACTAGAGCACACAGATTATAAACACCCAGGTGTCATGTTCCAGCACATCATTTTAGTGAGAATTACAGATAAAGCTTTGTATCATAGTGAAACTGGCCCAATGTCTGCACACTTTAGGAGTCAGGCTAAGTCTGGGATTCAATTCAATCGCGCTTTGTCAGCAATGTGCCATTTAACAGTAATTTCAAATTGCGCTAACATATGCAGCGCTTACCGTGAATGCGGTCTATGTGAACGCGGGGAACATTGCCTTAAAAGGTGCATAGCCAACAAAGCGAAGTCGGATTGAATCACGGCCTAAATATTTAACCACTTTTATTCACTCAGATGTGAACTACTTTTCAGTGTGTCCACACAGCTACTCAGCTACAGTTTGATCCTTGAGATATGGTATTTAAGAATCCACAAAAGCAGATAACATTTAGGGAAGAAATTACAGTGGGGAAAAAAAGTATTTAGTCAGCCACCAATTGTGCAAGTTTTCCCACTTTAAAAGATGAGAGAGGCCTGTAATTTTCTTCATAGGTACACGTCAACTATGACAGACAAAATGAGAAAAAAATTTCTCCAGAAAATCACATTGTAGGATTTTTAATGAATTTATTTGCAAATTATGGTGGAAAATAAGTATTTGGTCAATAACAAAAGTTTCTCAATACTTTGTTATATACCCTTTGTTGGGAATGACACAGGTCAAACGTTTTCTGTAAGTCTTCACAAGGTTTTCACACACTGTTGCTGGTATTTTGGCCCATTCCTCCATGCAGATCTCATTTTACATTTACATTTTTGTCATTTAGCAGACGCTCTTATCCAGAGCGACTTACAGTTAGTGAGTGCATACATTTTTTTTTTTATTCCCCGTGGGAATCGAACCCACAACCCTGGCGTTGCAAACACCATGCTCTACCAACTGAGCTACATCCCTGCTCCTCTAGAGCAGTGATGTTTTGGGGCTGTCGCTGGGCAACACGGACTTTCAACTCCCTCCAAAGATGTTCTATGGGGTTGAGATCTGGAGACTGGCTAGGCCACTCCAGGACCTTGAAATGCTTCTTACGAAGCCACTCCTTCGTTGCTCGGGCGGTGTGTTTGGGATCATTGTCATGCTGAAAGACCCAGCCACGTTTCATCTTCAATGCCCTTGCTGATGGAAGGAGGTTTTCACTCAAAATCTCACGATACATGGCCCCATTCATTCTTTCCTTTACACGGATCAGTCATTCTGGTCCCTTTGCAGAAAAACAGCCCCAAAGCATGATGTTTCCACCCCCATGCTTCACAGTAGGTATGGTGTTCTTTGGATGCAACTCAGCATTCTTTGTCCTCCAAACACGACAAGTTGAGTTTTTACCAAAAAGTTATATTTTGGTTTCATCTGACCATATGACATTCTCCCAATCCTCTTCTGGATCATCCAAATGCACTCTAGCAAAACTTCAGACGGGCCTGGACATGTACTGGCTTAAGCAGGGGGACACGTCTGGCACTGCAGGATTTGAGTCCCTGGCGGCGTAGTGTGTTACTGATGGTAGGCTTTGTTACTTTGGTCCCAGCTCTCTGCAGGTCATTCACTAGGTCCCCCCATGTGGTTCTGGGATTTTTGCTCACCGTTCTTGTGATCATTTTGACCCCACGGGGTGAGATCTTGCGTGGAGCCCCAGATCGAGGGAGATTATCAGTGGTCTTGTATGTCTTCCATTTCCTAATAATTGCTCCCACAGTTGATTTCTTCAAACCAAGCTGCTTACCTATTGCAGATTCAGTCTTCCCAGCATGGTGCAGGTCTACAATTTTGTTTCTGGTGTCCTTTGACAGCTCTTTGGTCTTGGCCATAGTGGAGTTTGGAGTGTGACTGTTTGAGGTTGTGGACAGGTGTCTTTTATACTGATAACAAGTTCAAACAGGTGCCATTAATACAGGTAACGAGTGGAGGACAGAGGAGCCTCTTAAAGAAGAAGTTACAGGTCTGTGAGAGCCAGAAATCTTGCTTGTTTGTAGGTGACCAAATACTTATTTTCCACCATAATTTGCAAGTAAATTCATAAAAAATCCTACAATGTGATTTTCTGGATTTTTTTTCTCAATTTGTCTGTCATAGTTGTATGACAGACAAATTGATGAAAATTACAGGCCTCTCTCATCTTTTTAAGTGGGAGAACTTGCACAATTGGTGGCTGACTAAATACTTTTTTTTCCCCACTGTACATCTTCATCATCACCCCATCATTGCCATGATCAAATCTACAGGCACTACTATACTGCCAGCCAGATAAACCCTACTCACGTACAGTAATTGATCACGGTTGTAATATAATCATGTATCCCCGTTCGAACGTCTACACTATCCACCATCCTACTATCCCACCAGTCACCCTACAATGCCTGTCTGATTATCTATTCAACGAGAGCAGCTAGCTCTCAGAACAGTTATGATAATCACATCCTCATCCACAGCTCCTGTAACAACAAGCATGGTAATCCACATGACGACCACGACGACAACAGAGCCAGCCTCAGAGATGGTAATGCAGATAGTAGGTGGCCAGAGATAAAGATAATGTAATCAACTGTTGGATCTTATTTCATGGTTCAGCCATAAACAAACAGAGTATATAGGGCCTGATACAGGACTGTGTCTGCATCCAAAAGGGCACCCTATTCCCTAAAGAGTGCACTACTTAGTGCAGTATGTAGGGAATAGGGTGCCATTTTGGACACAGCCTGCATGAACTTGCTGTTTGACCCTGGCCCAGGCTGCCGTGACAAGAGTGTGTGTTTGCTGTGTTGTACTCAACCCTGATGATCTATATGGTGCTACGTATTTCAGTAGCGTTTCATCATCTTTCTGGCATATTGATACAGAGTGGTTCAGATCATGCGGTGCCAGCATCTAATCGCCTCGTCAGGGTCATTTGATGTTAACGATGAACACCTGGGTGCCCTGAGGACCACTGGATACTGAGATACTGTACACAGAGCGAGGCATGATAGAGGCCAGGGAGCAAGTGGTTGATGGCAACGGTTAACAGGGCTTTTCCTCTGCCGCTCCCTCTGTCTCTCTCTCGCCCTCTTTCTCTCTCAGTCTCAAACACACACACACACACACACACACACACACACACAGATGTCCCTCCGCAGAGTCCCTCCATCTGAAGTTGCTGAGGTAAGAAGATCAGGTTTTCCACTCGGCCAAGCGAGAGGAGCTCCCACCTCTCCCCCACAGTCCTCCCAGCAGCTCTGTGTATGTGTGACATTTTAGAAGTGGAAGACTATAGGAAGCACACAAGGCACAGTGTGTGTGTATACAAGTGCATTTCTATACATATCTACATACAGTATATGTACATTTAGAAATTAAATACATGGCTAGTTGTAAATTGTAAATGTGAACCCATGTATGTTAGTCCAGTTAAGAACTATCTAGTCGTGCATGGTGGTTTTAGTAACTGAACTGTGAGACTCTCCACAGCTCTAAGCACCATAGTGCCTGCTCTGACCATTAGATTAGATCCTTTCTTTCTCTCCCTCCATCCTCCCTGACTTTCTCATCCCCCTCTCTCCCTTCTTTCCTCTCTCTCTCTTTCACAGCTTTCTTCCTGTGGCGACTGACGGTGTCTTTCAGATATCTCTGAGTCTGACTGTGTCTCACAGCTCAATTTAGGTCAGCCCCATCGTTAGGTAGTTTAACCATAACGAACGGCTGACTCTCCCTCCTCCCCTCCTCCTCTCTCTCTCTCTCTCTCTCTTTCTCTCTCTCTCTCTCTCTCTCTCTCTCGCTCTCTCTCTCTCTCTCTCTCCATTATTCTCCTGCTTTCTGATTTTCTCTTGCTTCCTTTCTCTTGTTCTTCTTTGTCAGTGTCTCTCTCTCACTCTGCACTTCTTCTATTCTGTCTATCTGTCACTGTTTCAATCTCTTTCCCTCCCTCCATCTCTCCCTCACTTTGACACTGGCAGCAGTAGACTCATTATCGTTGTGTTCTTCACTGACTCTTTCTTTCGCTCATCATATATATAGAGAGGACAGTTTAGTTTGATATTCAACAAATGAAGATACTGCATTTCTTAATCTTCACACACAAAAAACTGTCATAACAGATAGGGCGCGAGTAAAGTTTGACATCATAACATTACAGAGCCGCATTGATCATAATCCAATTAAATGAAAAACAGAGTGGGAGAGGAAGAGAAAAAAGAACAGAAGAAACGCTTGCTTCATTAAATAACACAGAATCAACCGTAATCAAATAGCTGAGGCCTCAGAACTGATGAAGTGTACAAATTTCAAGATCTAATGAAAAATTATCACAGTTAACATAATTAATTTGCAGTTCTTTTTATAAGTGGGAATGACTTCGAGATTATTGGTTTAAATGAATAGTTTTGTTGTATCGCAGCGGCGAGGCGTGGAGAGAAGTTGATGAGGGAGACTGGGGAGCGACCACGTTATCCTGCTTTCAACGTTCCTGAGGAGATGAGAAGCAGTGTTTTTAAAAACACAATAAGATAATTAGACTCCAATATAAACTAATTAGCGCAGCACAACTTCCCGGCTAGATTAAACCGCTATTGTAATAAGAGGACGCGTCTCCAAGGAGATGTTTGTAAGTAGAGGGAGAAAAGCACTTTTGTAATTCATATTTTTCTCATTAAATAAGTGTTTGAACTGCAGACACACAGATAGAGGTGAATTTATTGTTGCTATGATGATGAGGCTTGGTGTGTCTCAGTTCTGACACCTATACAGTACACATACAGTGGGGAAAGAAAGTATTTAGTCAGCCACCAATTGTGCAAGTTCTCCCACTTAAAAAGATGAGAGAGGCCTGTAATTTTCATCATAGGTACACATCAACTATCAACAAAGATTTTCTATGGGGTTGAGATCTGGAGACACCCCCATGCTTCACAGTAGGTATGGTGTTCTTTGGATGCAACTCAGCATTCTTTGTCCTCCAAACACGACGAGTTGAGTTTTTACCAAAAAGTTATATTTTGGTTTCATCTGACCATATGACATTCTCCCAATCCTCTTCTGGATCATCCAAATGCACTCTAGCAAACTTCAGACGGGCCTGGACATGTACTGGCTTAAGCGGGGGGACACGTCTTGCACTGCAGGATTTGAGTCCCTGGCGGCGTAGTGTGTTACTGATGGTAGGCTTTGTTACTTTGGTCCCAGCTCTCTGCAGGTCATTCACTAGGTCCCCCCGTGTGGATCTGGGATTTTTGCTCACCGATCTTGTGATCATTTTGACCCCACGGGGTGAGATTTTGCGTGGAGCCCCAGATCGAGGGAGATTATCAGTGGTCTTGTATTTCTTCCATTTCCTAATAATTGCTCCCACAGTTGATTTCTTCAAACCAAGCTGCTTACCTATTGCAGATTCAGTCTTCCCAGCCTGGTGCAGGTCTGCAATTTTGTTTCTGGTGTCCTTTGACAGCTCTTTGGTCTTGGCCATAGTGGAGTTTGGAGTGTGACTGTTTGAGGTTGTGGACAGGTGTCTTTTATACTGATAACAAGTTCAAACAGGTGCCATTAATACAGGTAACGAGTGGAGGACAGAGGAGCCTCTTAAAGAAGAAGTTACAGGTCTGTGAGAGCCAGAAATCTTGCTTGTTTGTAGGTGACCAAATACTTATTTTCCACCATAATTTGCAAATAAATTCATAAAAAATCCTACAATGTGATTTTCTGGATTTTTTTCCCTCAATTTGTCTGTCATAGTTGACGTGTACCTATGATGAAAATTACAGGCCTCTCATCTTTTTAAGTGGGAGAACTTGCACAATTGGTGGCTGACTAAATACTTTTTTTCCCCACTGTAGACTTATAAGGGGATAAGTTAGTGAGAGACTGTTGCATTGTGTCACTCAAGCAACCATAACATTGGATAGCATGCTAATGAGGTGTGTGTGTACTGTGTATTCTCTGCCTGTGTTGCATCCAGAGGCATCTTCTTCGACACGATATTAAGAGAAATAATCAGACGACTGGAGATTCAAGATTCTGTTTTTTCCGAGGGGGGAAAACAGGACAGTTCAACTTGTGAAAAGTTGTTTTTCTGACGATGCCGTCGTTTGTGTTGTGATAAATGGTGGTTATTGTTTTAGAGTACAGTCCACCCCAGGCCTCTCCTATGTCGTCAGCTGTTGATGTTTGATGATTCCCTGCCTTGACTATTTTACTTTCTGTCTCACACTAAACAGCATCTCTTCTAATGGTCTCCGAACAACAACTTTCAGCGTGGCTGACTCTCCCTTACCATAATTTGATTATTTTAATGATCTCGTTTCAAACCACAGACAATACACTAGCATAACCTCGGGGAGAAGCTATGGTTGAACGCTTTGTATGAATCTTATATCAGGCTGTGACTATGTCCAAGGAAACCAATATGTGTGTGTGTGTGAGTGTGTGTTACTTTCTATGGACAAACATAAGCAGTGTCTACACCAGCGCTCTCGACCACAGCCATCTCCAGTGACACAGAGAAGAAGAGGAATTATGAGAAAAACACACACACTTCTCTCATCACGAAACAGCTCAGTGCATTATAAATCCAACACAAGAGCCAGAGGGGACTTGATTGTGGCGTTTTATCGTTGTATATTGAATTATCGGGATTAATTTAACGCATTTAGGCCTGTGTGTTTCCCCCCATCTCAGAAGTCTCCATCGTTCGTTAGCAATGATTAGGCTAAGTGGGTCATCTCGCAGAGTTCTATTTTTCTATTTTCTTTTCTTCCCCCTCTTCCCTCTTTCTCTCCATAACATTAGCCTATTTTTCAACTTGTTAAACACATTTTGGAGAATGTAATGGAACAGAGTGATTCACTGAGCATCTTGCACTATCTCTGGGCGAGAGAGGGAGATTGAGAGGGAGAGAGAGAGGAAGAAACGGTAGAGAGAACATTGGGCTGAGTCATGCAGGGACATGCAGAACAGAGAGGATGATGGGAGGATGATGAATGCACTCTGAGGTCTGCGGGTCCTCTTTACATTCACCTTCTGTTTTATCTCTGTTTGTGCATCCTGGTGCTGCAGATTCAGTGGGATTCCAGCCTTGTATCAGTTTCTATGTGTCACTTGCTGATGCTTTTGCAGAAAGATATGCACACAGATTCAGAGGGAGCAGTCAGACTCCAATATGTGTTTTGACTACTGGAGTTAGATGGCAGGTATTTGAGCAAGTAGGTACATCACAACAAACACTGAATATGAGGTAGCTATGTGGCTAATTGCATGGCTAAATACATGGAACACTTACTGACATGAGAGGGGTCCTACTAATTATCCCAAACTATGGCAAAGTACCATAAAAGGATCCCAAATACTCCAAACACCTACTTTTAACTACCACCAAATGGGACGGGAGGCCTGGTATGAATAAATCCCAAAGCGCCAGTTACACTTACATGTAGTCTTAAGAGTAGTGTAATAGTCTCCCTATAGAGTCAAGGTCTTGTGTGTGTACACACCATGACTCCTGTGCTTTCCTTGGCCCTAGAGGAGGTTGTTTCATACATGGTACAACTTATAGGGGAGATATATAGTCCTCCCCAATTAAGGTGCCACCAACCTCCTGTGATGAGGACATACACCATAAAAACCTACAGTTGTTTGTGTTGACTCTGTTCAACACATATTTGCTATTACAGTGCAGTAGCCAAAACTGTGGTCCTTTGTGGCTCAGATGGTAGAACATGGCGCTTGCAATGCCAAGAATTGTGGGTTCGATTCCTGCTGGGTCCACTCATACGAAAAATGTATGCACGTATGACTGAAAGTTGCATAGGATAAAATTGTTTGCTAGATGGCATATATTATATTGTTATAAATGAAGTTGAAGTTGTTTAAGTTGCCCAAATCACTGATCTGTAAGGTCAGTTGTGGTGTGTAAGCTACGCTGATCTTAGATCTGTGTGTGTTTTCTCTCACCTCCTCCTCCTTCAGCACTGGACAGCTCCACTGTTACTGTCTACAAGACCTGGGAAGAATGGAGAGAAAAGGGGAAAGGTTAGGGGAACGGAGAGAAGACGTGTGAGAGAAGAGAGACATGGATGAGCAAGTCATGGTGCCCTGGTCTCTCTCTCTCTCCCCCCTCTCTCCATGTCTCTCTGAATACATTACGACTCAAACTTTCATCTTTCTTTCCCAACAAACCAGCTCAGGTGTGCCGATGGCAAAAAGGGTTTATGACTCATTGGATATATATATATTTTTTTCCCTTTCTTGTTATATTTCAGTGTTTACAGTATACTGCTTGTCCTTTTTACCCTAAAATCTTACCCCACTTTTATCAGTTGATTGGAGTTCAACCAGTGAGGAAGTGTGTGAGAGAGAGCAGAGGGAGAGAGTCGGAGAGAGAGAAGGAACATGATAGACAGGCAGACAGAGATCATTATAAAACCAAACCAAGTTTTACTTAAACCTCACTTTAGACTCCAAAGTGAGACTCTAACTAAATAAAGCTCAGTTTATATCTAAATAGTTGTTATGGACTTAAAAGAGTTGTTTCTCACATGCCAGAGTAAAGCAGCCATTCCCATCTGATTAACACAACGTTCAAAGTGAAGAGCACATTGAGAAACCTACATTCTCTTTTCAATTTAGTGCTGCACCATACATAACCAATGACATGTACATGATCCACTTTGTGGTGTTAATGGTAGGCACAGAAAAATGGTGTACTCCTATCATCGCCTTCTCCCATCCGCCATCTTCCACTTTTGCTTTCGCAAACCCCCCCTCTCCCGTCCCCCCACCCAACTTGCTATCTCTCTCTCTCCTTTCCCTGTCATTTTGCAATGAGAACTCACCTTTAAATTATTCATGAAGTGCAGCATGTACGATTATACTAGTTAATAAGTAATGAAGCCATAATAAAAAGTTGTCTTGTGTTGTTTAAACTAAGTGTCTCTCACACGCTGAGCTGTGGGCTTCAGCTTGGGTTTCTCATGAAAGGAGCTTGACTCTAAGCTTTGGGGCTCGACAGACAGAGAACAACACAGCAACGCACAGGGAGACAAACCAAACCAACGGAGGAACACAACAAGGAAACAAAGCACGCCTAGCCTTGAAGACCAATGGCAGAGCAGTGAAGCAACAGGAGCCTCTGCCTGCCAGGCGGAGTTATATAGTTAAGGCTAATAGCTGTCACTGGGAGCCGTGTGTGTGTGTGTGTGTGTGTGTACCAGGCGGAGTGATATAGCTTAGGCTAAGTGCTGTCATCGGGAGCTTTTCATGTCTGAGCCAAGGGAAGATCTGTGGGCTCTCTGAGCGCGCTCAGTCCCTTTGATAATCGTTGGAGCCCACGGTTGTCTTTGTAGCGACAGGCGAAAACCAACAATCCCAGCCCAATCAGAGGACAGGCAGCGTGCATTGTCCTCTCCATTCTTACGACAGGATTGTGTGGGCCATTTCCTGTGTGACTCAAACGAAGACCTATGTATTTACCAGCCAGCCTGTCAATGTCAAACACCACGACCAAAGACGTCAATGCCATCGCTTCAAAGCTTCTCTGCTTTCTCCCCGTTCTTCTAGGTTGGCTGTTCTGCTCTCACAAGCAGCAATTGTGATGTGGGGTTCTTCTTGATAAAGATCCCCGCCGACAATGTCATCGCTACAAGGCTGACAAATAGTTTTTATATAAGCTGTATTATGCACTGACACACTTTAACAAAAGTGCCACTGAGTCAAAGTCTACATGAAGATTGGAGAGGCATTAGTCATATTAAAGTATGCTCTCTCCTTTCTCTGTGTGATTCAACAGCTCCCTCAAAGATCCTCAAACTGACATTCGTAAGATACAAGACAAACTTTATCAAGTTGAAATTATGACACTGTGGTAATGATTAGTTTTTTTGTGTGTGGAATTATTGTAGACAATATTGTGAATATGCACTATAATCTGAGTTTGTCCAAACATGTTCTGAGGCAGGCAGAATGTGGTCTTATGTGGTCCTCTGTAGCTCAGCTGGTAGAGCACGGCGCTTGTAACGCCAAGGTAGTGGGTTCGATCCCCGGGACCACCCATACACAAAAAAATAAAATAAATGTATGCACGCATGACTGTAAGTCGCTTTGGATAAAAGCGTCTGCTAAATGGCATATTATTATTATTATTATTATAGTAAAGGGATTAGACGTTATGATTTCTGAGATTACTGCAGGAAATGTGTCAGAAATTTCCTTGCATCTCAATCTCAGGTATTCCCTAAACTCTGGGCTATTTTCTGCCCCAGAATGTATAATTCAGTGATTCAGCTAATTAACCATTAAAAATGCACAGATGGTGCTCTTAACCTCCTGTCAGTGTGGTTTGTGCGTGCATACGTGCACTCACACTAGTACAGTGTGTGTGTGTGTGTCAGTGTTTGTGTGTCTGTGTGTGTGAGTCAGTATGTGTGTGTGTGTGTGTGTGTGTCGTGCCATCCAAGTACAGTGTGACTCACAGAATGACAGATCAAGGGAACCTGCCACTTAATTTATTGAACACCATTCCATTCCCCAAGCCAGTCAGATGGGCAGGCCATCACACTGGTGACTTACTGACATTACATTACCACTGTGTTCCTGAGTCCTCACAGAGTAGAATACACCACTGACTCAACATGGAGGGTTGTGTATGTCTGCTACGGTGTATGTGCATCTGTGTGTGTGTGTGTGGCAAATACAGGACTCCCACTGCTCCATGACACACACTGTACCCGGACCAAACAGCATGTTAGGACAGAGTGCAGAGAGAGAGAGAGAGATATGAAAGGAGGAACCAGAATTAACTGAATTAACTGAGGAAAGGTATAAAGACCTCATGTAGTGGAAGCACACAGCGTTCCGGTTGAAAACTCCAGGAACTTTTGCTTTCATATTTCTGTGCCACTTACTTGATCCTTACTTGTTCTGGTTTCTGTGTGCAACCGTATATGTGTGTGTACATTTCAGTGTCAGTGCGTATTTGTATGGGTATATATGTGTGTATTTGTGTGTGTGTTTGTGTGTGTCTCTCTCTCTCTGAGTGTGTATTCAGGGCCTATGGTGAGTCACCGTCAACAACGCTCTGGAACATTCCTGCAATTTTGTTCCATCACCCCAGCTTTCCCTTTTTTCTGTTTCACTGCCCTTTAAGCTTCGAACATCAACCCCGCTCCCCCCATCTCCTAACCCCCCTTCCCCCATCTCCTAACCCCCCTAAACCCCACCACCCTGCTAACCTGTCAACGCAGAGAATGGAGACAACAGGCAGGACACAAACTACAGCCACACTAAACAAACAAGGACTGAAGAGAGAGCGAGAAAGAGAGGGGGAGAGGAAGAGAAGGGGAGAGAGAAGGAGGGGAAGAGGAAGAGAGAGATTTGCAGTGTAAGTAGTAGCTGAGCGATAGAACGTAGCATGGGGTCTACAGTACGTGGCTCTGAAGCTAATGAGGGTGAGATCTGTTGAAAGAGAAGAAAAAGTGATAGAAAGAAAGAAAGGAAGGAAGGAAGAGACTGTTAGATACAGGTTGTGTGAGAGAAAAGTACTTATTGACCGAGTATTTATGTGTGAAACATCTAGAAAGAAAACTACACTCTCAGAAATAAGGGTACGGTTAGGGTATAGTATTGTTCCCTTGGGTACAAAAATATCAAAATACACATAATGTACCTTCGGAGGTGGTACATTGGTAGTGGTCGGTACATTTTAGGGTACTTGTGCGGATAATCTAGTAAAATAGTAATTTACCCAATATTTTGAATATAAAGGTACAATCATTGGAAGAGTGGCTTAGTGCGGGTGTTGCTTTCAGTTAGTTACTTTTGGCCACCTGTGAGTGGAAGTGTAACATTTTAAGTGGTCTATGGTTATGTTAATTACATTTTGAGCATGTCTGTTGCCAGTTCTGAAGTCTTTGTAAAGGCTTACACATGAGCATGTGACAATAACGAGCTGTATTTAATATCGTAGTGACCTTAACCCAACACTGAGCAACCTTGTCAAGAAGTACAGACTTCTTGGCGTTAAGAAGGTGTTAGCTTGACAGTCACTGGACCCAGGTCTGAGTATCGGTCAGAGATACCCCCTGAATTCTCTGAAATGGTGTCAGAAGTGGGATGGCGGAGAGGAATTTACACTTTAGGGACTGGGTATAGAGAAGAGGTACATTCTTGCCACTTAAAGGGATAGTTCACCCAAATTACAAAATGACACATTGGTTTCCTTACCCTGGGAAGATCTCAATTGTAAACTCCTCATGTCCTCTCCTTTCTCCTCGTCTCCTTCTGAAAACCCATTTGAGGAGAAGGTCCGAGGGGGAAAACCTCTGGCTTTCTCATCTAATGTTTTTTCAGAAGGAAACGAGGAGAGAGGACGCGAGGAGTAAACAATTGTGCCACAAATGCCAAAACATTAGCATGTCGAAACAGTGCCAGGGAAACTCAACCAAAGCATGGATTGCTATCGTACCTTGTCCATAGACTGTTTACGGGGAATAGAAACCAATATGTAATTTTGTAATATTGGTGAACTATCCCTTTAAGGGGAACAAACGGCTTTGTCACTGTGGTTGTACCATAAAAGTCACATTTGTACATTTTGGCTCTTTTTAAGGTACAAATTGAAAGGGTACAATTATGCACCTATAACTAATGGTACAATGGAAGCACCTTACAGGGTACCACTACAGTTTTTACCCCTTTAAAGCTGGAATCCTTAATTGTGAAAGAGCAACAACAAAGAAGTTATTGCAAACAACGAACACTGTTTTCCCCCCTGTGACATTATTGCACACGCGATAGAAGAGCATAATATTTAGTGCACATTTATTTCCCCTATGCTGGGCGATGCTCCTCACCTCTGCAACAATAACAATGGTGGTGGGGTGGCCAGTGGTGCTATTTCCCCCTACTGCAAGTTCCATCTTTAAGAACAATTTGGTACCTTATTTTCTGAGAATGTAGGTGGGATTCACACATTTATCACCTTGTCCTCTAACTCTCCTCTCCTCCTCCCCTTCCCTCTCCTCCTCTCTCTAGGTAGTGTCAGACGTTCCTCAATGCCAGCTGTGGTCTGGGGGATTGATACTCTTAGTCAGAGTCCAGCATACCTCACTGTCACCACACACACACACACACACACACTTGACAAATGGGAACAGAGAGTACAGGACTCTATTGGACAGTCACTATCCCACTTTGGCAGTCATTGTTCCATTGTACTTTTTATAATAATCAGCCTTGTGATTTGCTGCATGGTTTTCCGGGGCCCTGAGAAAGACGGGGCTAGATTAGCGTCCTGTCAATGTGTATGAGGGGACAGAACAGCAACAGCTGAGGTGAAATGACTTGTGTCAAGTCTGTGCTACTTCTTCGCCATGCACACACACCCCCGAGCAGCGAGTGCAATCATATTCCTCGCTTGCGTAAAACTGATTATGAAGAAAAATACTTTTTAGCTTTTTAGATTTCTGCCATGGATGTGGACATGCCAAGTCAAGTTATTCAACACGAGCAGATGGACAATATTCAGCGTTCTCTCCAACCATGAGCAATGCCTCTCCTCTCCTCTCTGCTCTCGTCTCAGACACACAGCTCCTATCTCTGCAGGGTCAGGAGAGACAAAGCAGAGCTGCATGGGGACTTAATTCGCTTCTGTCGTTTAAATCAGGTTCCATGAGTGTCATCCCCCTCTCTCCCATTTATAATAATAATAATATTCTTTCCACTCATCACCGTCTCCTCTCCTCCGGAACCGGAGGTTCTGTCCTTCACTGTTAGTGCTCTGTGTGCACCTCTCACTCCTTCCCTCTCTCTTTCTATCCCTCTCTTTCCCTCTCTTTCCCGTTATCCCTCTCTTACTTTCTTTTGCCTTTCTTTCTCTCTATATCCTTCTCTCATCCCCCCTCTCTCTCTGCTCCTCTCCATCTCTCTCTCTCTTTCTCTCACGGTTGTGTAGTAATTGAATTATGTACCCTGGGGTGACTCTATAGGATCCTGGATGGGCCCTGTCACCAACAACCGTAGATGACCCTTACTCACTGTTCTTTCGCCCCGTTAGCCCTGCTGCTATGCTGTCTCCTTAAATCACTCACCAGACACAGAGAGAAGGAGAGAGAGGGAAAATAGGGAAAGTAACCAGTGACCTGACAACAGCCCTAATACCCTGGAATAGAAACATATACAGCGGGTCCTGCAGATGGCAGTGCTTGGAGCAGTATGTTTGTGTGTGTGAGTGCGTGCGTGCGTGCGTGTGTGAGATTGTGTGTGTGTGTGTGTGTGTGTGAGATTGTGTGTGTGTGTGTGTGTGTGTGTGTGTGTGTGTGTGAGTGAGTAACATCAGTCATTTACAGGGAGAAGAGACCTGCCTCATGACCTGACTGTTGTTATTTTGAGAGCAAAACATACTCTGATCAGAACTGCCCTACTCCCTGTTGTACCACTTACTGTCTAACCCATCTCTATCTCTCTGTCTCTCTTTATCAACCCCATATTTCTGCTCCCCGATCTCTCTCCCCCTCTCCATTTCTCTCTCTGTCTTCCATTGTCTCATTCCCTCTTTTTATGTCTTTCTTCTCCAGTTCAGTTATGTGACATTCACAGCAGGCTGGATGCTGGCCGTTAATATACACTACACACAGGTGTTGTTGCATGAAGCAAAGCTCTGCTCTCTTTGGTCCACCTGCTTTAACATTGCACTATTCCTGCTTCAGAACACTACACACAAATTAACAGAACAGAACATTTCCCTGCCATCTGTGTATAGTAGAACTGCCTCATTCTAATTGCTGTGAGAGTAAAAACCAACACATCTCTAGAAAAACAGGCAAAGCATGCCACATACAGTATGGTAGGTTGAGCTCGAGGCAGAGGAACAGAGGCTATTGAAACAGGCTTGTTAAAATGACACAGTCTTAATGACTCCCGACGTCCTTCCACTAACAACATGAATAAAGTAATGGAACCCAGGACCCAGACCTCATGCATAATGGGATAGAGATAGCTGAGTGCTAGCCGGGTAGGGGAGCGTGGCGCGTGGCGCTGCCTGGCACAGCACACTTCAGATGTGTGTAATTAATGCTTGGATTAAGGTACTGACAACGCTGGGCTGCTGTGGAGAGACAATGAGAGAGAGAGAGAGAGAGAGAGAGAGAGAGAGAGAGAGAGAGAGAGAGAGAGAGAGAGAGAGAGAGAGGAGAGAGAGAGAGAGAGAGAGAGAGAGAGAGAGAGAGAGAGAGAGAGAGAGAGAGAGAGAGAGAGAGAGAGAGAGAGAGAGAGAGAGAGAGAGAGAGGAGAGAGAGAGAGAGAGAGAGAGAGAGAGAGAGAGAGAAGAGAGAGAGAGAGAGAGAGAGAGAGAGAGAGAGAGAGAGAGAGAGAGAGAGAGAGAGAGAGAGAGAGAGAGAGAGAGAGAGAGAGAGAGAGAGAGAGAGAGAGAGAGAGACAGAGAGAGAGAGAGAGAGAGAGAGAGGAGGAGAGAGAGAGAGAGAGAGAGAGAGAGAGAGAGAGAGAGAGAGAGAGAGAGAGAGAGAGAGAGATCTGTATCTGTTGTGTAGTGAAAGAGAACACTAATGACTGATACAATAGTACAGACAAGGGGCTCTATTGAATCTGTATCGTTGAAGCGTAACAGGTTTCGTGATAGAAATGTTAAGGTAATTTCCAATTGAGCCCACATATGCAGCGTTTACCTTGAATGCAGCCTCCGCAAACACGGGAACATTGCCTTTAAAATTCAATCACGCTGTAACACTGTATTTCCACGAAACGGATTGAATAAAACCCAAGGTGTTTGTGTTGGCAGGCGAGGCAAAGTCAATTCTCTATTTTATTGATGTCTTTATCTCTTTGAAAGGTGCCAGATTCTTTCCATTGTGTGTGTAACATGTAATCAGTGTGTGGTATATCTTCAGAGCTTTCAATTGTTCCATTGGCCAGTGGAGTCCGGTCTTTAAGTCCAGGTGCTGAATGTCGGTGACTTGTGTGTCCTTGTGGTTCGCATACCTTTACTAGTGTGGCTCCTTGCGAGCACTACTGAGTGATGGATGGCTCTCGGAATAGACTCACACTCTCGTTTCCAAAGAAACCAGAACCTGTGGTCAGAGCAGGGCACTTAGACTGACTTTGAATGAAAGGAGAAGCTTTACGTTCGAATCGTCAATGTTCTGTTCAAAAGACCGTTCCACATTAAGCTAAGGGACCGATTAGTTAAAGAGAAGGTCCACAGAGAACGGATAAGCAGACAAGTCTGACAAGTTTGTTCACAAAGTGAACAAAACATATTTAGCAGGAAATGTATTGGTTGATCAAATTCCATTGTATCATTCAAATTGTGTAATTACAACAGTTTCTTCTGTTTCAAGGCTGAAGTAAACTTGATTTTTCAGGAACGACTCAAGCCCTGAAGGGAGAGCCAGTTAATATGGTTATCCCTTGGGTCACTTCACAAAGGAAGCCCCATTAACTTAAAGGGGAAAATTAGAGCCTGAAAGAAAGAAATGTAAAAGAAAACTCAGTGGGCCAGCACTAATTGAGAACATTGCTATCAATGGTCTAATTAATCACAATAACATGAGTCTATCTGTCTGTGTAGTTTTGTCCAGGGAGGAGACAGAGAGCCAAGGAAACACTCAGAGGAAAGGAGATGAGGGGAGATGGAGAGGGACGTTCCTTCAGAGACATTCTCAATGTCTGTTCTATGTGATGTTGTGGTACAGTGTCTCCATTGACAGGCAGACAAAGCATTTCAACATTTTATAAAATTTCTAAGACAAAACTGGCTCCCCAGAATATGCTGCTGATCCATTCACTTATGATGAGGGAGATATGCTGCGTTCAAGGCCGAAATCAACTTTTCTGACTGATACTTGGTTTGTTGTAGAGGCAGTGCTCAGAAATTAAGGGTATGGTTAAACATGTCAGTCGACAAATGCACATAGACACTGCCACTTTTTTGGGCTCCCCGTTACGAAGCACCACCTTACCACCAATAGGGGGTGCTATTTCTTTTTATTTTCTCCTCCTGTGTGTTACAGTGAACTCTGTCAGTCTGAGACCTACCATGGCTATAGACTTAGTGGGACATGCAGGCATCGAGAGAACCACCCAACCCTCACTGCACTCCTTCCCTAGTTATACACTACAACCCCCCGACCACCACCACCCTGAGACTATATATGAATCATGCTTATTTTCAGATGCTGTTACTAGGACTCTCCCCATCGCCTCGCCCCTCATATCACATTATATAAACTGCTGGTTATGTAAGGAGGTAGTTGGAACCCCTGGTGTGATGCAGTGATGGGGTGCATGTAGTTCACTATTCATCTAATGAGCTTTACCTCTGTCTTAGGGTCTTACTGTATAGATGCAGAGTAAATGAAGACGTTTTGGTTGGAGGTATAGTTATAGCGCAAAATAGGATGTATACTGTTGCGTAACCATGTAGTCCTGCCAAGGTGCATGCAAGTAATGACAAACTGGATATTTAGCCACTCTTAGAGAGCACGAGAGAGAGAGCGAGAAAGAAAAACAGAAAGCAGACAGCAGAGAGAGAGAGTCTGCTGTAGGGCCCCATTTGCTTGCTGTTGTTGCGCCAGAGCTGATAACTGATATCCAATCAGATTAAATTTGCTAGAGATGTTTTCATTATGCTGGGAATATCAGTCAATATGTCTGCCTGCCTGGTAAGCTGATCCAGTTGCTTACAGACAACTTATACCCAGACTCAAAGGCCCACGTCTGTATCACTGCTGTGGGTAGAAGGCAGAAGTTTCTCTTAGGCAAAGATCAAGGATAATTTTACCCTCCCTCAATCTTAACCTTAACCATTAAGGGGTAAAACATAAATCTGACCTTTGATCAGTGTCTTGGGGCAACTTCATCCTACTCCGTATCTCTGCAGATGGGGATGAAGCCTCATTGCTCTCAGGCAACTGGGGCTTCAGCTCTGTCAAAACAGATTGTCACGATGTCACGATTGTCATTGTCACAATGTTTGTCTCACACACAGCAGATGGATTCCTGTTCATTGATTCAAAAATATGATGTCAACATATTTTGTAAATAGTTTATGAACCATTAAATGCTTTTCTAATGTCCTTACTATCAATACCTTTTTTGAAACTATAAAGATACAGGATTATGTATTTATTTGAGTGTAATCTCCCACTGAGTGCAAACAGCAGTTGTCAATGATATCATGCCATTCTACACCAATTAAATGAATGTTCATATAATTGTATATTATTTCTGAGTCATATTCTATTCACTCTGAAAATATTATAAAATGGGATTGGTGTCATATGATATGATCCATTGTAATAATGGTGCCCAAATGAATAATAGAAAATGTGCAGCCAATTTTCCTTTACCTCCAGTTGTTTTATTCCTATTGAATTGTACCATAATGCTTTGGGGTGATGGAACGATCAAGAACAGAGAGATAAAAAACTATTTGCTACTATAACTTTATCCTGGATGTTATTTTCTTCCAATTAAAAAAAATAAACTTAGCAAACTGAGTTATACATCTACATGTCTGTCAATAAATAAAACCAAAAGAAAAGGTAAAAAGGTAAAAATACTCAAATCCATTATAAGAGTGTCTTCTAAAAGTCAGTCCTTGTAAAGTGGATTAGGGAGTCAGGATCTCAGAGTAACTCTGCATTTCCCTCTGATGAAGTCTTAAAGATCTGAAGAGCATCAAGAGATATCTAAGAGAAGTACCTTCAGTTTTTATTCATGTTTTTTTCCCCCAATCTTTTTTTCCCCGGTGATCGGTGTCGGGAAATGTATTCCTACAGGAATGAGGCGAGTCGGAATCGTACTCTTCAGTTCAGCTCGGGCTGTCACCGCTCAGTTCAAAACAGTGACATGCAAAACACTCTCATCAGCACCCAAACCTGCTCTTTGACTTTGCTTTGAACATCAGGGAAACTTGTTACCAAACAGGTCAGGGTTTTCTCTACGTTTTACAGCTACCTAATGGGCCTGCCGATTAGCTGTGGTTACATTTCATTACTAAATGATATTCTCACGTGTTTTGTGAAGATTTTGGACAACTATGGCCTATTATCTTTTATTGGATCTGTACTAGTTTATGTCTTTACACCTTTGTAAAAGAAACATGTAACATACCAAGAGCAGAGCTCCAGTGACGACTAAAATCCCAGTCTTAAGCACAAGTACACACACATGTACACGCAAACACGCACTTTCACACACACACACACACTGTTCACACAATTCTCAAATCCGTAAGAGAACAGCTGCATGGGTGTTTAAGGCTTGGGAAAAATGGAAAATGGAATCCGGCCAATCAACTTCCTTTCCTCTGTGACAAACACCTGTTTTTCTGTGTCTTGCCGCTGTGGTTTAGGCTAAACATTGAATATGGATGGATGAGAAATATCACTGGGAGATTAATGGACGCATACAGACAGATACTCAGAGGATTAAGAGTTACATACAGATCTCATTTCCAGCATGCTGCTTTATTGATGTCATCCAGTACAGTATACATGATGTTCTGCTTGTATAGGAGTTCGTAGAGTGAACATGTTAGAATTCAATAGAGATTATGCAAATGTTCTTCATTATATATCCTGCCCTTAATTCACCAAACCCTGCTGTAATTAATTAACACATCCACCGTGAAAAGAAACACAGGGGGGATTAAAATCCTAAACTTTCAAAAGTCTCTTAAAACCTTTAACTTTCAAATGAGATGGTTTCATGGTGCTGACTAGCTGTTGACGTCCCTTGACGTGTTTGTCAGTCAGGGATGGAGGGATGGGAGGGAGATATGGAGGAAATGAAGGAGGGATGCTGATTTTGAGGAGAAACGATAGATAGCTAATGCATCGGAGGCAGACATCAGCCACTCAATCACTCTAGATCTACCAGAGGACACCAACAGAGAAAACGCATTACCCATGTCTTGTTTTTTATCGTGTTTATTAGATTTAGAGCTTCCGCCGTACACCCCTCCGGGTCATATGACAATCTCCATTCTCTTTTCTTTCTCCAAAGTTTCTCCCAAACTGCTGAGAGTTCTTTTTTTTTATTTGAATCTTTTTTTCCAGGGTACTTTTCTGTATCTTATCTCCCCATGAGCCCCTTCATCGGTGACTGCCTGGCGGTGGCAGTGGTGTCAGGGAGCTAACGACAGAGCAGAGACAGACATTAGACACAGGAGAGAGAGAGAGACTCAGGAGTGAGAAAGAGAGAGAGCGAGGGAGAAAGACAGAGAGAAATTCCGAAGGAAAGAGCTCATTTGAAGTGCCTGTCTAAGAGTAAAAGGGGGCACTTTAGAATAAACAAAAAAACGGTATAAGTGAAACACAAAGACATTATCAGGCTCTTTCATTCCTCAGTTTTTTTCAGCAAAGAGAAGTAAACACATCTGCATATCTGAGTCATTGGTTCCAAGGGAGCTGTTATGAGCTATAACCTTAAATCTATCCTCTCTCTCTCTCTCTCTCTCTTTCTCTCTGTCTCTCTCTAGAGTGTATCGCTAAGACTGGAATTTAGCAAACCCTCATTGAATGGAGCCTTATGCCTCTCCTCCCTCTGGTTAGAACTGCTGTAGGTCTATCCTCTCTCTGTTTAGAACTGTGTCCCTAGGTCTCTCCTCTGTTATCGAGGGAGAGACTGTGTTGTGTCGTTACGAATTAGTGTACAGTTGATGGTAAACTGGCATGAGCCGATGTTCTGGAGCGGGCCATGGCCGGTCAGGGCCTCTGTCTCTGTTGCTACAGTCACCTGGAACTACCAAGCGTGCCGGCCCTATGGCCACATCTCAGCCAGGGCTACGGTCAACACACACACTTTTAAAGAAGACATATACACACACACACACACACACTGCTAGCTAGGTCTAGAACACAGTGTTAGAGAAGGCATTACATGACATGGGAGGTAACAAAGAGCCATGTATCTTTTATATACAGTGGGGGAAAAAAGTATTTAGTCAGCCACCAATTGTGCAAGTTCTCCCACTTAAAAAAATGAGAGAGGCCTGTAATTTTCATCATAGGTACACGTCAACTATGACAGACAAATTGAGGAAAAAAAATCCAGAAAATCACATTGTAGGATTTTTTATGAATTTATTTGCAAATTATCGTGGAAAATAAGTATTTGGTCACCTACAAACAAGCAAGATTTCTGGCTCTCACGGACCTGTAACTTCTTCTTTAAGAGGCTCCTCTGTCCTCCACTCGTTACCTGTATTAATGGCACCTGTTTGAACTTGTTATCAGTATAAAAGACACCTGTCCACAACCTCAAACAGTCACACTCCAAACTCCACTTTGGCCAAGACCAAAGAGCTGTCAAAGGACACCAGAAACAAAATTGTAGACCTGCACCAGGCTGGGAAGACTGAATCTGCAATAGGTAAGCAGCTTGGTTTGAAGAAATCAACTGTGGGAGCAATTATTAGGAAATGGCAGACATACAAGACCACTGATAATCTCCCTCGATCTGGGGCTCCACGCAAGATCTCACCCCGTGGGGTCAAAATTATCACAAGAACGGTGAGCAAAAATCCCAGAACCACACGGGGGGACCTAGTGAATGACCTGCAGAGAGCTGGGACCAAAGTAACAAAGCCTACCATCAGTAACACACTACGCCGCCAGGGACTCAAATCCTGCAGTGCCAGACGTGTCCCCCAGTACATGTCCAGGCCCGTCTGAAGTTTGCTAGAGTGCATTTGGATGATCCAGAAGAGGATTGGGAGAATGTCATATGGTCAGATGAAACCAAAATAGAACTTTTTGGTAAAAACTCAACTCGTCGTGTTTGGAGGACAAAGAATGCTGAGTTGCATCCAAAGAACACCATACCTACTGTGAAGCATGGGGGTGGAAACATCATGCTTTGGGGCTGTTTTTCTGCAAAGGGACCAGGACGACTGATCCGTGTAAAGGAAAGAATGAATGGGGCCATGTATCGTGAGATTTTGAGTGAAAACCTCCTTCCATCAGCAAGGGCATTGAAGATGAAACGTGGCTGGGTCTTTCAGCATGACAAAGATCCCAAACACACCGCCCGGGCAACGAAGGAGTGGCTTCGTAAGAAGCATTTCAAGGTCCTGGAGTGGCCTAGACAGTCTCCAGATCTCAACCCCATAGAAAATCTTTGGAGGGAGTTGAAAGTTCGTGTTGCCCAGCGACAGCCCCAAAACATCACTGCTCTAGATGAGATCTGCATGGAGGAATGGGCCAAAATACCAACAACAGTGTGTGAAAACCTTGTGAAGACTTACAGAAAACGTTTGACCTGTGTCATTGCCAACAAAGGGTATATAACAAAGTATTGAGAAACTTTTGTTATTGACCAAATACTTATTTTCCACCATAATTTGCAAATAAATTCATAAAAAATCCTACAATGTGATTTTCTGGAGAAAAAAATTCTAATTTAGTCTGTCATAGAACTTGCACAATTGGTGGCTGACTAAATACTTTTTTTCCCCACTGTATGTGTGTGTGTCTTTTATTCATGTGATAAACTGAACACACTGTTTCAATGGAAGACCTTGGCTTGGTCTTCAGTAGCCCTACAGACCACCACACTCTCCGCTCTGCTCTCCTTTGGCCACTGTCACTGTTCTGTCACTGTACATACAGGGAGAATGCTGATCCGTTTCACTTAACCCTGTCACCCTCATCAAACCCCTGGATCCCCAGGAGGAAACAAACAACATTGGGTAACTAATAAAAGAGAGGAAGACTGAAAAGGTCTGGGTTGTCTTGTCTTGTCTCTCTCTCAATTCAATTCAAAAGGCTTTATCGGCATGGAAAGTGTTGAACACATACAATGCCAAAGCAAACATAGACATTAGGGATGTGCATCTTTCCCTTTCAAGACGAATGGATACATGTATAGTAGAGACATGGGCTCCGATACGATGTGTGTGTTTGAAAATCAAAGGGTTTAGACCTTTTAGAAGTTTTTAAGGAATGAGCTTCTCTTCTCCTCCCACTTCGGCCATGCAGTGCAGGTAGCAAAAGTGAATGCTGTAGGTGACACGCAAGAGGCGCAAGATCAGGAATAGGCCTACCTCTCATTGGTCAGCACACGAAGCTGCACAGTGCGCAGTTTGACTAGGCTACTGAGCCTATGGTTGTTCGGCATGCAAAATGACTTGTAGATCACTAGGCAGGTTTCCATTGCTAAATCAATTTGTTCAATAATGTTTCTTTGCAAGACAAGGATTGTTCTGACTTCCAAGAATCCCTGATTTGCTTCGCTTTGCTTTTCTGGTTGGCTGGATGCAAGTTTCACCATCCAATTATTTCAGATCTACAGGAGTGCAAGTTTTACCATAGCATGGACCGTGGCAACACCCTGACACATGATACTTATTAGAATATGGAAAATATTATTCAATTCTTGCATCTCCATTCTATCCATGCTGGCTTTTGCAGGCTACATGAGACATGAAACAGATAGGTGGGAGGGCGTACAGGCTGTAGCCAATTTATGAATGCACAATTTGCCTAAATGGATAATGGAAACACTTAAACCACTTTATTCGACACTAGTGAAGGTGAAGTAGCAGGTAAAGATATCTTGGTGATTCATAAGAGTAGGAGGCTTAGTTACAACCTCCGAATAAGTTAAGGTAAGATGACAAAGCTCTGAGATTCAAGATACACTTTATGTGTATTATGCGTTATAAGAGGAATGATGTGTTCGTATGTGTCTGTGTGAAGCAGTGCCGCAAAGCATTATATTTTAGAGTGAAAGCTGCCCTTCATGGAACTCCCTGTAAGCAGTCCTTTGTCCACGCACTCGCCCGCCTGTGTGCGCTCTCTCACCGAAACGTGTTTAAACCTGTCTGAAGGCTAATATAAAGGCTGTAGGCTAAAAACAGCCTTATAGCCTTGAAGCCTTATTATAGTGATAGTTTGCATGTGCTGCATTCATTGCTTTCCTTTTAGACAGAATAAATAAAACAGGGTTGGGCGAATAACTTCATAATACATTAATTAAGTAATTAAAAACGTGCACATATTCAATATAAGAAAAATAGAAACTGAAAGAAAAGTTATTTGAACCTTGTAACAACTCATTTTCTTTCAATTTCCTCTATAGAATCTAATGATCAATATAATAAAACTAGGCCTATGATATTTCTTTGAAAAGTAGGCCTATAGCCTACTCAAACATCATCATTGGCTTTAGCAAGGCTCTGTGAAGGTTCATTCATTTCAGCACATGAGGAGTTGATGGGGATTCATTTTCAGCACGTTATCATTTGTGTTTTAGGATAGGCTAATTATTGATATTTTAGGCTACAATGTTAACAGTTTTCATGGGCACACAAATCCAAAATGATGAATGCGATTTTCAAAATCAAATGCTTCTAACCGATTCATGTAACTTGTGTGGATCTTCAATATGCATAGGCCAATATACATACTTGTTGGATGCGCATTTGGTATCCAGCTGTTTAGTATTGTCGACCATCATCAGCTGATCCAGGAAATATTTTTCTGAATGACAGTCAAGTGACAAACAGCTTTGTAATACAGCACGCAATACGAAATAATGTCCAGAATGTTTTAGTCTCTTGTTCGTTGCGCCAGTGAAAACAGTTGTGATCCACGTTGGATCCAATCTAATACCTCTACATTTATGTTGATTATCTGCTATTATCAGATTGATTTACAGAAGGGTATAGAAGATTTAACAGAGAAAGCATCAAGGCAATGAGTTCATGTTTTCAAATCAAATCAAATCAAATCAAATGTTATTGGTCACATGCGCCGAATACAACAGGTGCAGACATTAGAGTGAAATGCTTACTTACAGCCCTTAACCAACAGTGCATTTATTTTTAACAAAAAAAGTAAAAATAAAACGACAACAAAAAAAGTGTTGAGAAAAAAAAGAGCAGAAGTAAAATAAAGTAACAGTAGGGAGGCTATATATACAGGGGGGTACCGTTGCAGAGTCAATGTGCGGGGACACCGGCTAGTTGAGGTAGTTGAGGTAATATGTACATGTGGGTAGAGTTAAAGTGACTATGCATAAATAATTAACAGAGTAGCAGCAGCGTAAAAAGGATGGGGTGGGGGGGCAGTGCAAATAGTCCGGGTAGCCATGATTAGCTGTTCAGGAGTCTTATGGCTTGGGGGTAGAAGCTGTTGAGAAGTCTTTTGGACCTAGACTTGGCACTCCGGTACCGCTTGCCGTGCGGTAGCAGAGAGAACAGTCTATGACTAGGGTGGCTGGAGTCTTTGACAATTTTGAGGGCCTTCCTCTGACACCGCCTGGTATAGATGTCCTGGATGGCAGGAAGCTTGGCCCCAGTGATGTACTGGGCCGTACGCACTACCCTCTGTAGTGCCTTGCGGTCGGAGGCCAAGCAGTTGCCATACCAGGCGGTGATGCAACCAGTCAGGATGCTCTCGATTGTGCAGCTGTAGAATTTTTTGAGAATCTGAGGACCCATGCCAAATATTTTCAGTCTCCTGAGGGGGAATAGGCTTTGTCGTGCCCTCTTCATGACTGTCTTGGTGTGTTTGGACCATGATAGTTCGTTGGTGATGTGGACACCAAGGAACTTGAAGCTCTCAACCTGTTCCACTACAGCCCCTTCGATGAGAATGGGGGCGTGCTCAGTCCTCTTTTTTTTCCTGTAGTCCACAATCATCTCCTTTGTCTTGGTCACGTTGAGGGAGAGGTTGTTGTCCTGGCACCACACGGCCAGGTCTCTGACCTCCTCCCTATAGGCTGTCTCATCGTTGTCGGTGATCAGGCCTACCACTGTTGTGTCGTCGGCAAACTTAATGATGGTGTTGGAGTCGTGCCTGGCCATGCAGTCATGGGTGAACAGAGAGTACAGGAGGGGACTGAGCACGCACCCCTGAGGGGCCCCCGTGTTGAGGATCAGTGTGGCAGATGTGTTGTTACCTACCCTTACCACCTGGGGGCGGCCCGTCAGGAAGTCCAAGATCCAGTTGCAGAGGGAGGTGTTTAGTCCCAGGATCCTTAGCTTAGTGATGAGCTTAGAGGGCACTATGGTGTTGAATGCTGAGCTGTAGTCAATGAATAGCATTCTCACGTAGGTGTTCCTCTTGTCCAGGTGGGAAAGGGCAGTGTGGAGTGCATAAGAGATTGCATCATCTGTGGATCTGTTGGGGCGGTATGCAAATTGGAGTGGGTCTAGGGTTTCTGGGATAATGCTGTTGATGTGAGCCATGACCAGCCTTTCAAAGCACTTCATGGCTACAGACGTCAGTGCTACGGGTCGGTAGTCATTTAGGCAGGTTATCTTAGAGTCCTTGGGCACGGGGACTATGGTGGTCTGCTTGAAACATGTTGGTATTACAGACTCAGTCAGGGACATGTTGAAAATGTCAGTGAAGACACTTGCCAGTTGGTCAGTACATGCTCGGAGTACACGTCCTGGTAATCCGTCTGGCCCTGCGGCCTTGTGAATGTTGACCTGCTTAAAAGTCTTACTCACATCGGCTACGGAGAGCGTGATCACATAGTCATCCGGAACAGCTGGGGCTCTCATGCATGCTTCAGTGTTGCTTGCCTCGAAGCGAGCATAGAAGTGGTTTAGCTCGTCTGGTAGGCTTGTGTCACTGGGCAGCTCGCGGCTGTGCTTCCCTTTGTAGTCTGTAATAGTTTTCAAGCCCTGCGACATCCGACGAGCGTCAGAGCCAGTGTAGTACGATTCAATCTTAGTCCTGTATTGACTCTTTGCCTGTTTGATGGTTCGTCGGAGGTCATAGCGGGATTTCTTATAAGCGTCCGGGTTAGAGTCCCGTTCCTTGAAAGCGGCAGCTCTACCCTTTAGCTCAGTGCGGATGTTTCCTGTAATCCATGGCTTCTGGTTGGGGTATGTACGTACGGTCACTGTGGGGACGACATCATCGATGCACTTATTGATGAAGCCAGTGACTGATGTGGTGTACTCCTCAATGCTGTCTGAAGAATCCCGGAACATGTTCCAGTCTGTGCTAGCAAAACAGTCCTGCAGCTTAGCATCTGCGTCATCTGACCACTTTTTTATTAACCGAGTCACTGGTGCTTCCTGCTTTAGTTTTTGCTTATAAGCAGGAATCAGGAGGATAGAGTTATGGTCAGATTTGCCAAATGGAGGGCGAGGGAGAGCTTTGTATGCGTCTCTGTGTGTGGAGTAAAGGTGGTTTTCATATGTTTTTGAGTGTTTTGATTGGACACAGAGTCTAGGCTACTGTTCACAATTGTGTAGAATAGCCTATAGGCTATTGTGCCAACACCCAACAGTATTTCCCTTTCTATTGTTCAGGACATTTAATGACAACAAATATGTTATTTAATGTTCTGCCCATATGAACACATTTATTTTAGGCAATAGCCTAAAGAACAGCTAGATGATTTAATGAAAATCAGCAAACAAACACATTGTTTCACATTCTTTAATAAAATACTCAAAAACAGAAACAGGCAATGTATCTTGACTATTTTGAGTACATGGGGGTCTATAGGCAGCGTAGTACCTTACACAAAGTGTGTGTGTGAGAGTACGTATGAGACAGCATACAGTATGGTATGTCTGGTTGATTGTGTTCCATGGGTACTTCCTGTGGTATAGTGGCACTTTGCAGCAGAGATGATTCATGACTTTCACTCCTGTTTTCAGAGAGAAAATTCACACAATAAATCTGTCTTTGCCTCATTGTATGTCACTGTCACCATACACACACACACACACACACACACACACACACACACACACACACACACACACACACACACACACACACACACACACACACACACACACACACACACACAGGGTCATGGCTGAATGGCAGACCCTGGCTGTGACCCCACTCTCCGAGGGTGTCTCAGGGAGAATGGGGTATGCAAAGAACACATTTCCAATTCACACATGTGTATTAATACACACGTGTACATGTGTGAAATAGGACAAATATAAGCACCCACCAAATAATTATTACACACACACACACACAGTTGCTTTCTCAACACTTTGGCTGCACAGTCTTACAACTCCCACCAAGTAGACCATAAAAATGACTATTTTTATGTCTTCTTTGGGGGTAATTGACAGAAATAAACTAAGAATAAAACAAAAGATGGCTTACTCATTATCTATTCCTTCCTTGTTCTGTGGAGGAATGAACAGCACATGATACTGTTTATAAATAACCTAATCTTAAAGCGATGAGCTACATTGACACCAGTGTGTCTTCTAAATTCATTCATACATACAAATACACTATTTATGAAATGGATTACTGTCAATACTGCAGATCTAAATGTGGTTGTACTCTGTTGTACTTTATCTAACAGGGCCACACTACATCTGTGTCTGTTGTACAAAGGACAAATCTCTTTTAATGTGGTGCTAGGAAGTGTGTGTGCTCTATTCTGTACTGTGTACTTAGCAGAGGTCACTGCAGACAATAGCCCTGGGGAAACGAGAGGAGCTTCAAAGACACAGTAATTCACTTTGAATTGTAAATGTGGATATCTGCACAGTTCAATCCAAATGGCAGTTTGTTTTCAATGTCATCGACTGCCATAGACGAAACACACCCTCTAACCAGATCCCTCTCACAGTGTTATTAAACACTGCTCACGCTTATTAAAGCGAATACAGTTTTTAATGGCAGTAATGCCAAGACTAACTCTCATCTTGTCTCTGTACTATATCATGTTATCTTAAAGGGGAAAGTCTGCGCTAAAGGAAAGTATCCATTCATAGTACAGTATCTTTTTTTCACCTTTTTCAAATGAACTATCAACTTCCTCATAAATGCTTTTCCACGCCTCTGACTTGTCCTCTCTCTTTTTTTCTGTATTTTTCTTTCCGAGCGTCATCGCGTCACAGGGCTTGTGGTTTTCTCACAAGTCACAGCAAACAGGAAGCGTGTAGTGGCAAAACAGGTCCCTGACACTGTTTCCACTGCTCAGAAAGGGACCACAGGGCTAAATTTAACCTCCGTTAACATCAATAACAAGATCACAGATGCCCAAAATAAACACTTCAACAATCGCATGGGTTTTTATTTAACCACACTGCTCTATTTTTACCTAATTTACTTACAGTATGTGGCTCGTCTGGGATGTGTGGTTGACGTTAAAGGGATGGTGTGACAGAGGGAATTGTCACAGTCAATTAGTATCCAGGTTGGGGACAGACTAGTTGGCTTGGTTAGCTTATCTGACTCGTCACCAAAGGATCACATGAATGAATTGAAAATAGTCACATACTGTAGTGGCGCTGACGTAGTCAATCTGTCCTCTGGAGAAAGGCCAAGATATTTACACTATTTCAAATATTTGGTCATTATTGCATTTGTTAACCTAAGAGCATTTCAAAACATGCTTACAACTTTTTCACCCAAGAAAATATGTGTTCCATCAAATTTGTAAGATTTTACTGTAACGTAATATATCAAATATTAAAGCTCAAACATTGGCTATATGCTATCAAGGAATTGATATCACTATCCTCTCTAACATATACATTTTTAGGGTGAATTACATTTTAGGCCAGCAGAACACTACATCAATCAATCTCCCTCTACTTCAAAGCAATGGGAGGAAATATGACTCTTCTTTTCACACCTCTCCCATTTCATATCACCGGCAGCACCGGCAGCTAGCACTTACATCACTTCCCCCACCGTCAAATAACACGGCTGAAAAAACACTGTCATTACAGAGTGAAAGAGAAGATAGAGGGAGAGAGAATGAGAGATGAGAGTGGGATCGATTAGCCTGTGATGAGAGGAGTAATGCGAGCCATAGTGTTGTTGTGTCTGATGCCTGTGTGTGTGTGTGTGTGTGTGTGTGTGTGTGTGTGTGTGTGTGTGTGTGTGTGTGTGTGTGTGTGTGTGTGTGTGTGTGTGTGTGTGTGTGTGTGTGTGCGTGCGTGCGTGCGTGCGTGCGTGCGTGCGTGCGTGCGTGCGTGCGTGCGTGCGTGCGTGCGTGCGTGCGTGCGTGCGTGCGTGCGTGCGTGCGTGCGTGCGTGCGTGCGTGCGTGCGTGCGTGCGTGCGTGCGTGCGTGCGTGCGTGCGTGCGTGCGTGCGTGCGTGCGTGCGTGCGTGCGTGCGTGCGTGCGTGTGTGTGCGTGTGTGTGTGTGTGTGTCTTTAGACAGGGGGAAATGAGAGAGATTGGGCCTCTCTGACAGTGTTGCTGAACGACTCCATAATAGCTGAGGGTGTAAGTGTAAGGGCTGGATGTTTGTGTGTTTGTGTTTGTGTTTGTGTGTGTCTGTCTGTGTCTATGTACACATGACACAACTCTTTCCTTTCCAGCCCCCTGGATCGATTGTGAGTGATAACAAACAAATCATTGTTAGAGTTCAATCTGAACTGTCTGTATAAAACAACAGTAATAATACAGTTGAAGTTGGAAGATTACATACACCTTAGCCAAATATATTTAAACTCAGTTTTTCACAATTCCTGACATTTAATCCTAGTAAAAATTCCCTGTCTTAGGTCAGTTAGGATCACCACTTTTTTTTAAGAATGTGAAATGTCAGAATAATAGTAGAGAGAATTATTTATTTCAGCTTTTATTTCTTTCATCACATTCCCAGTGGGTCAGACGTTTACATACACTCAATTAGTATTTGGTAGCATTGCCTTTAAATTGTTTAACTTGGGTCAAACGTTTCGGGCAGCCTTCTACAAGCTTCCCACAATAAGTTGGGTGAATTTTGGCCCATTCCTCCTGACAGAGCTGGTGTAACTGAGTCAGGTTTGTAGGCCTCCTTGCTAGCACACGCTTTTTCAGTTCTGCCCTCAAATCTTCTATAGGATTGAGGTCAGGGCTTTGTGATGGCCACTCCAATACCTTGACTTTGTTGTCCTTAAGCCATTTTGCCACAACTTTGGAAGTATGCTTGGGGTCATTGTCCATTTGGAAGACCCATTTGCGACCAAGCTTTAACTTCCTGACTGATGTCTTGAGATGTTGCTTCAATATATCCACATAATTTTCCTTCCTCATGATGCCATCTATTTTGTGAAGTGCACCAGTCCCTCCTGCAGGGAGGGACTGGTGCACTTAGGTTGGAGTCATTAAACTAGTTTTTCAACCACTCCACAAATTTCTTGTTAACAAACTATAGTTTTGGCAAGTCGGTTAGGACATCTACTTTGTGCATGACACAAGTACGTTTTCCAACAATTGTTTACAGACAGATTATTTCACTTATAATTCACTGTATCACAATTCCAGTGGGTCAGAAGTTTACATACACTAAGTTGACTGTGCCTTTAAACAGCTTGGAGAGTTCCAGAAAATGATATCATGGCTTTAGAAGCTTCTGATAGGCTAATTTACATAATTTCAGTCAATTGGAGGTGTACCTGTGGATGTATTTCAAGGCCTACCTTCAAACTCAGTGCCTCTTTGCTTGACATCATAGGGAAATCAAAAGAAATCAGCCAAGACCTCAGAAAAAAATGGTAGACCTCCACAAGTCTGGTTCATCCTTGGGAGCAATTTCCAAATGCCTGAAGATACCACGTTCATCTGTACAAACAATAGCACACAAGTATAAACATCATGGGACCACGCAGCCGTCATACCGCTCAGGAAGGAGACGCGCTCTGTCTCCTAGAGATGAACGTACTTTCGTGCGAAATGTGCAAATCAATCAGAGAACAACAGCAAAGGGCCTTGTGAAGATGCTGGTGGAAACAGGTACAAAAGTATCTATATCCACAGTAAAACGAGTCCCATATCGACATAACCTGAAAGGCCGCTCAGCAAGGAAGAAGCCACTGCTCCAAAACCGCCATAAAAAAGCCAGACTACGGTTTGCAACTGCACACGGGGACAAAGATCGTACTTTTTGGAAAAATGTCCTCTGGTCTGATGAAACAAAAATATAACTGTTTGGCCATAATGACCACTGGTATGTTTGGAGGAAAAAGGGTGATGCTTGCAAGCCGAAGAACACCATCCCAACTGTGAAACACAGGGGTGACAGCATCATGCTGTGGGGGTGCTTTGCTGCAGGAGGGACTGGTGCACTTCACAAAATAGATGGCATCATGAGGAAGGAAAATTATGTGGATATATTGAAGTAACATGTCAAGACATCAGTCAGGAAGTTAAAGCTTGAACGCAAATGGGTCTTCCAAATGAACAATGACCCCAAGCATACTTCCAAAGTTATGGCAAAATGGCTTAAGAACAACAAAGTCAAGGTATTGGAGTGGCTATCACAAAGCCCTGACCTCAATCCAATAGAAAATGTGTGGGCAGAACTGAAAAAGCTTGTGCGAGCAAGGAGGCCTACAAACCTGACTCAGTTACACCAATTCTGTCAGGAGGAATGGGGTAAAATTCACCCAATTTATTGTGGGAAGCTTGTGGAAGGCTACCCGAAATGTTTGACCCAAGTTAAACAATTTAAAGGCAATGCTACCAAATACTAATTGAGTGTATGTAAACTTCTGACCCACTGCGAATGTGATGAAAGAAATAAAAGCTGAAATAAATCATTCTTTCTACTATTATTCTGACATTTCACATTCTTAAAATAAAGAGGTGATCCTAACTGACCTAAGAAAGGGCATTTTTACTAGGATTAAATGTCAGGAATTGTGAAAAAATGAGTTTAAATGTATTTGGCTAAGGTGTATGTAAACTTCCGACTTCAACTGTATATACCCAGTGAAGGCAAAGAACCATCAGGGTTCTATCCCTACCCGAGTGTAATGGAGATTTTAGAAAACAACAGCTAACAAAAGCTAACCCAGTCACATCAAACTCTGAAATGACAGCTAACATTCCTTTTTAATTTGTTTCAGCTATTTTGAATTGACATTTATATCCATATTAATGATGTTGCTGCATGATTTCACCTGGTCAGAAAAATAACTAGCTGATGTCAGACACCATTAGCTCTCTATGGCAGGGGGAAGATCACATTCATATTTTGAAATATGGTTGCAGAGGTCTGAGTGGCCACCAGCAAGGTACATACAAACCTGTGCTGTTGCAAACTAAATGCTAGCTAGAAGCAAGAGGAAATAATGTGTTTAATAAAAGCATTCAGTAGATTAAAGAGGTGTTCTATGTAGAAACTTTTGGTCAATTCAAAATGTGTAACTGCCATTCCAATTAAAAAAACAACTGCCATTCCAGCATGAACATGCAAGAGGACGTTGGTTGAACCAACTTGCAAGTAGCCTACCAATAAGCACGTTATTTTTCAATGCATTAAAGTCAGGAAAGTGTATTATTTAATGCAAAGATATGACGCCAAAGTCATATGATAAACTATTGGCTAGATAAATAAAGTTGAAACGTTTTTAGAATTTGAGCACGTTTGTAAGCTAAGCTAGCTAACTTAGCTAACTAAACAGAAAATGCTAGGCTACTTTAATTCAACACTTTACAAGCTAGCCAGTTAAACTATCAGAGGCAGAGGATCTCTCTTTTGGCTGATGCTGACAACAACTGCACATAAATTGTTCTTCTACATCATAATAATGATATGTCTGCATAGTATTTTGTCTTCATTTTGGCAGATTAACTCATGTTTATTTCTGAAGATTAATTAATGCTTTCGCTCCTTTTTTGTTCTTTCCTGGAACCAGTCAAGCAACAACCCATTGTACTGGCGGTAGGTAGCTCAGCGACTAAGGAGTTGTACCTGTGGCCGAAATGTGTCCGGTTCAAATCCCGGGCTGAGCGCTGCAAAAAATGTGTGGAATTGATCTGACAACTGGAGGGCTCCTGGGTTCACATCCTCAAAACATTCCCCTACCGTTCGGCCCTTGAGTAAGGTCCTTAACCCCACAACATGCTCTCCATCCAGGGGGGCTGCACTACAGCTGAACCTGTGCTTGTCTCAACTATTATGTGTGAGTTCTGCTGTTTGGGGGGGTTTAGAATGGAGCAGAAGACACATTGTTGTTTGCTGTAACTAATGGACAAAGTTGTATTGTATTGTAAAAAGGTCCAAATGTATGTGGGCCAGCACTCAAACAAAGAGATGCCTCCCTGGCCACCAAGTTTCAAGTTTTTTATGTCACGTGCACAAGTACAGTACTTATCCCAAAAATGCAGTAATCAATATCAATATAGTACTATAAATAAAGTAAAGTAGAACAGAAACACACGAGAAATTGAAATAAGAAGAACATCAGAAAGTAAGTGAGCTACACTACCAGTCAAAAGTTTGGACACACCTACTCATTCAAGTTTTAAACAAATCAAAATATATTTGATATTTGATATTCTATCTATTCTATCTCCCGAGTGACGCAGTGGTCTAAGGCACTGCATCGCAGTGCTAGCTGTGCCACTAGAGATCCTGGTTCGAGTCCAGGCTCTGTCGCAGCTGGCCGCGACCGGGAGACCCATGGGCGGCGCACAATTGGTCCAGCGTCATCCAAGGTAGGGGAGGTTTTGGCCGGCAGGGATGTGGGTTCGTTTCCCACGGGGGGCCAGTAAGAAAAATAAAATAAAAAAACATGTATGCATTCACTAACTGTATGTCGCTCTGGATAAGAGCGTCTGCTAAATGACTAAAATGTAAATATTCTTCAAATTGCCTTGATGACAGCTTTGCACACTCTTGGCATTCTCTCAACCAGCTTCATGAGGTAGTCACCTGGAATGCATTTCAACTAACAGGTGTGCCTTCTTAAAAGTTAATTTGTGGAATTTATTTCCTTCTTAATGCATTTGAGCCAATCCGTAGTGTTGTGACAAGGTATACAGAAGATATCCCTATTTGGTAAAATACCAAGTCCACATTATGGCAAAAACAGCTCAAATAAGCAAAGAGAAACAACAGTCCATCATTACTTTAAGACATGAAGGTCAGTCAATATGGAACATTTCAAGAACTTTGAACGTTTCTTCAAGCGCAGTCGCAAAAACCATCAAGCGCTATGATGAAATTGGCTCTCATGAGGACCGCCACAGGAATGGAAGACCCGGTGTTACCTCTGCTGCAAAGGATAAGTTAATTAGAATTACCAGCCTGAGAAATTGCAGCCCAAATAAATGCTTCACAGAGTTCAAGTCACAGACACATCTCAACATCAACTGTTAAGAGGAGACTGTGTGAATCAGGCCTTCATGGTCGAATTGCTGCAAAGAAACCACTACTAAAGGACACCAATAATAAGAAGAGACTTGCTTGGGCCAAGAAACACGAGCAATGGACATTAGACCGGTGGAAATTTGTCATTTGGTCTGGAGTCCAAATTGGAGATTTTTGGTTCCAACTGCCGTGTCTTTGTGAGACGTGGTGTGGGTGAACGGATGATCTCCGCATTTGTATTTCCCACCATAAAGCATGGAGGAGGAGGTGTTATGGTGTGGGGGTGCGTTGCTGGTGACACTGTCTGTGATTTATTTAGAATTCAAGGCATACTTAAACAGCATGGCTACCACAGCATTCTGCAGCTAAACGCCATCCCATCTGGTTTGGGCTTAGTGGGACTATCATTTGTTTTTCAACAGGACAATGACCCAACACACTTCCAGGCTGTGTAAGGGTTATTTTACCAAGAAGGAGAGTGATGGAGTGCTGCATCAGATGACCTGGCCTCCACAATCCTCCGACCTCAACCCAATTGAGATGGTTTGGGATGAGTCGGACCTC
This sequence comes from Coregonus lavaretus, assembly GCF_964263955.1. Lineage (NCBI taxonomy): Eukaryota > Metazoa > Chordata > Actinopteri > Salmoniformes > Salmonidae > Coregonus > Coregonus lavaretus. The sequence continues at coordinate 135,527 of NW_028159283.1, read as the reverse complement.
AGAGTGAAGGAAAAGCAGCCAACAAGAGCTCAGCATATGTGGGAACTCCTTCAAGACTGTTGGAAAAAGCATTCCAGGTGAAGCTGGTTGAGAGAATGCCAAGAGTGTGCAAAGCTGTCATCAAGGCAAAGGGTGGCTATTTGAAGAATCTCAAATATAAAATATATTTTGATTTGTTTAACACTTTTTTGGTTACTATATGATTCCATATGTGTTATTTCATAGTTTTGATGTTTTCAATATTATTCTACAATGTAGAAAATAGTAAAAATAAAGAAAAACCCTTGAATGAGTAGGTGTGTCCAGACTTTTGACTGGTACTGTATATACAAACTATTTCCAAACTATGTTTGCATGTAATGACAACAAATCCGAAATAACTATGCTGGTATTCTTTTGTCCATTATTTAATTGTTTATAAAATTATATTCTTAGCAAAAAATATTCCTATTTAATAGTTGTAGTCATAATTCATCAATGGCACCATGCAGTGATCTATGTGGAACCATTTTGTTTCAATATAGATGAACCTCTAGGGTTCTGATGAAAGAACCCTATAAAATGTTTCTATATAGAACTTGTAGGGGTTCCATACAGTATATGAAGCAAGCGATATAAAAAAATGTTGGTTCTATAATGAACCTTTATCTACACAGCCTGGGCCACAAACACACGATTGAGAGGGAAAACAGACACACATACACTCGCACACATGCAGATACACACACACACACACACACACACACACACACACACACACACACACACACACACACACACACAAACACACACACACACACACACACACACACACAGTATTTTATATTCACACAATGTCACACACACACACACACACACACACACACACACACACACACTCACAAACAGCAGGGAGCTCTGAGAGGAAAGATGAACATGAGGTAAGTTGCAGGCAGGGCCGGATTAATGGAAGGGAATGGCCTGTTTCTCTCGATCACCACTCCTGTTGAATGCGGAACGAGGGAGAGCTCAGTTTGTTGTTTTGAAAAGTTTTGAAAGTCTTTAAAAAAAAGTTTGGTTATTGGCTAGCTACCTTTTGAGTTTGGATTCGCGACGCGGTTGGCACCAGTTGCTGGGACCACTACTATCTGTCCAGTGATCCTGCCAAACAAGGCCAGGTCTTAGGAACTGTTTGATATAGCAGCTAGCCTGGCTGCTAGCTAGCTGCCTATCAAGCTAGCAGGGTTTTCTTGAGGGCTTGAACGCAGCCTGCGACGCGGTTAGTCAATGTGGCTGGGACCGTGGATTGTCTCGGGCTTGTGGCTGTCTAGACCCCTGCTGTTTGTTGTTGTTGTTTTCAATCTTCCCTGCGACCTGCCCTGTCTTGAACTGCAAGGAGTAACAGCGTAACTTACTGTTGTTGCCGTGACAAAGACTAAAGCCAGCGGGAGTACCGTTGAGGACAGTGGTGTATCTCTATCACATGGGAAGGATCTTTTAAACAAACAAAAATAATTATACAAGCAGTTGTTACAACAACCAGAAAATATCTTCAAGTGTTTTGTCCAAATACTGGTGGAGTCTACTAATAAAAGAATGGACGACCTGACCAGAGAGATCCAGGACCTGAAGAACAGTTTGCAGTTCTCCCAGGTTCAGCTCGATGAGTTTCAACAGGAGAACGGCAATATGACAGCAATCTGTAAGTCATTGAGAGAGAACATCAGTTCTGTATGTGAATCCATGATAACAGTGACAGAGAAATCTAATTATCTTGAGGGACAATCAAGGCGGAACAACATGGTTGTGGACGGATTTGCAGAACAGGACTGTAAAACCCACCACTGGTCCAGGTGACAGGCCCAGGCCGATAAAGGTTCAAGGACAAGGTAGCTGTTCTGGAAGGAGCCAAGAACTTGAGAGGAACATATATCTTTCTCAATGAGGACTATCCTGAAACTGTGCGCCAGAAGAGGAAATAACTTATCCCAGACATGAAAGCTGCCAGAGTGTGTGGGGACATTGCTTACATCCGCTATGTTAGGCTCATTGTCCACCCTCCCTCCCAAAAGCCTGAAAGGGATAAGAGAGCCAAGCCTATGGGTTCGTAGCTTCAACCCTGCAGCACACACACACATTTACACACACCAACTGATTAATGAACTACTGAATATATATTTTTCTCTTGCTTTGTATGCTCTTTTCCATATTATGTCTATCTCTGATAAGCTACCCATGAAAGGGCTGAAAATAGCCCATATGAATATATGTAGCCTTAGAATTAAGGTTAATGAAATCAAAACTTGTTAACATCAGATAACATTAATATATTAGCCATTTCTGAGACTCACTTGGATAATTCATTTGATGATACAGCAGTATCAATACAAGGATATAACATCTATAGAAGAGACAGGAACACTTATGAGGGAGGTGTTGCTGTATGTATTCAGAGCCATATCCCTGTAATTCTTAGAGAAGATCTTATGTCAAGTGTTATTGAAGTGTTGTGGTTGCAAGTTCACCTGGCACATCTAAAGCCTTTTCTTTTGGGGTGTTGCTATAGACCACCAAGTGCTAACAGTCAGTATCTAAATAATATGTGTGAAATGCTTGATAGTGTATGGGATGTACACTTTCTTGGGGACCTGAATATTGACTGGTTTTCATCAAGCTGTCCACTCAAGAGGAAGCTTCTCACTGTAACCAGTGCCTGTAATCTGGTTTAGGTTATTAATCAACCTACCAGGGTATTTACAAACACTACAGGAACAAGATCATCCACATGTATTGATCACATTTTTACTAATACTGTAAAACTTTTTTACCCATTGGATGCAGTGATCACAATATAGTGGCTATATCCAGGAAAGCCAAAGTTCCAAAAGCTGAGCCTAAAACAGTGTATAAGAGATCATACAAAAGATTTTGCTGTGACTCTTATGTGGATGATTTAAAAAATATATGTTGGTCTGATGTGATTAATAAGGAGCATCCAGACCCTGCACTGGATGAATTTATGAAATTGCTTCTTCCAATTATTGATAAACATGCACCTGTTAAGAAACTGACTGTTAGAACTGTTAACGCTCCATAGATTGATTGAGGAATTGAAAAACTGTATGGCTGAAAGAGATGGGGCAAAAAGAGTGACTAATAGATCTGGCTGCACATCTGACTGGCTGACTTACTGCAAATTGAGAGGTTATGTGACTAAACTCAACAAAAAGAAGAAGAAACTGTATTATGCCAAGATCAATTATATAAAGAATGATGGAGAAAAAATAACGTAAATTAAATTGTGGCCAGAAAGACAAATTCAACTCCATCTTTCATTGAATCAGATGGATTATTCATTACAAAACCATTTGATGTTGCCAATTATTGTAATGATTACTTCATTGGCAAAGTGGAAAACTTAGGCAGGAAATGCCAAAAACGAACAATGAGCCATCGTACTCATGTATAAAAAAAAAAACTGCAAGTTTGAATTTTGTAAAGTTAGTGTGGGAGAGGTGGAAAATGTATTGTTATCAATCAATAATGACAAACCTCCTGGCATTGACAATTTAGATGGAAAGCTACTGAGGATGGTAGCTGACTCTATAGCCACTCCTATCTGTCATATCTTTATATCTGAGCCTAGTGGAAAGTCTTTGTCCTCAGGCCTGGATGAAAGCCAAAGTCATTTTGCTACCCAAGAGTGGTAAAGCGGCCTTTACTGGTTCTATAAGCTTGCTGCCAGCTCTTAGCAAACTGTTGGAAAAAATGGTCTTTGACCAAATACAATGCTACTTCTATGTAAACAAATTAACAACAGACTTTCAGCATGCTTATAGAGAAGGGCACTCAACATGTACTGCAATGACACAAATGACTGATGATTGGTTGAAAGAAATTGACAATTGTGGGAGATTTCAGTGCAGCCTTTGATATTATTGACCATAACCTGTTGTTGAGAAAACGTATGTGTTATGGCTTTCAGAGCTATCTATTTAATATAATTCAGAGCTATCTATCTAATATAATTCAGAGGGTTTTCTTTAATGGAAGCTTCTCTAATGTCAAACATGTAAAGTGTGGTGTACCGCAGGGCAGCTCTCTAGACCCTCTATTATTTTATATTTTTACCAATGACCTGCTACTGTGTCACGATCGTCAAAAGGAGCGGACCAATGCGCAGCGTTGCGAGTGAACATGATGACTTTATTATTTAAAGCAACCACGAAGAAAACAACAAATGACGATACGTGAAGTTCAAATACTGATACAGACTAACAGCAACACGGAAACAATAACCCACCAAACAAAGGAGAAAACACACAGAATATATATGGCTCCCAATCAGAGATAACGAGCCGACAGCTGACACTCGTTACCTCCGATTGGGAGTCACAGACCAATCACAACTAGACACAAACAAAATGAAACTCACCCATCCCCAACACCACCAAATGAAATACACCCGAACACATGAAAATGAACAACCCTGGCTCAATTCTCAAAGTCCATAGAGCCAGAGTGTCACAGTACCCCCCCCTAAAGGTGCGAACTCCGGGCGCACCAACATCAGGACTAGGGGAGGGTCTGGGTGGGCGTCTTTCCATGGTGGCGGCTCTGGCCCCGGTCGTGATCCCCACCCCACCACAGTCACAACCTGCTTCGGTAGCCTCCTCCCAATGACCACCCTCCAACTAACCCCACCTGGACTAAGGGGCAACACCGGACTAAGGGGCAGCATCGGCCTAAGGGGCAGCACCGGGATAAGGGGCAGCACCGGGATAAGGGGCAGCACCGGGCTAAGGGACAGCACCGGACTAAGGGGCTGCACCGGACTACGGGGCAGTACCGGACTAAAGGGCAGTACAGGACTAAGGGGCAGTACCGGACTACGGGGCAGCACCGGGCTAAGGGGCGGCACCGGACTCAGGGGCAGCACCGGACTAAGGGGCAGCACCGGGCTAAAGGGCAGCACCGGACTAAGGGGCAGCACCGGGCTAAGGGGCATCACCTGACTAGATGGCGGATCCTGGCTGGCTGGCTCTGGCGGATCCTGGCGGGACGGCTCTGGCGGATCCTGGCGGGACGGCTCTGGCGGATCCTGGCGGGACGGCTCTGGCGGATCCAGGCTGGACGGCTCTGGCGGATCCTGGCTGGACGGCTCTGGCGGATCCTGGCTGGACGGCTCTGGCGGATCCTGGCTGGACGGCTCTGGCGGATCCTGGCTGGACGGCTCTGGCGGATCCTGGCTAGACGGCTCTGGCGGATCCTGGCTGGACGGCTCTGGCGGATCCTGGCTGGACGGCTCTGGCGGATCCTGGCTGGACGGCTCTGGCGGATCCTTGCTGGACGGCTCTGGCGGATCCTGGCTGGACGGCTCTGGCGGATACTGGCTGGACGGCTCTGGCGAATCCAGGCTGGACGGCTCTGGCAGATCCTGGCGGGACGGGTCTGGCGGATCCAGGCTGGACGGCTCTGGCGGATCCTGGCTGGCTGACGGATCTGGCTGCTCATGGCTGGCTGACGGATCTGGCTGCTCATGGCTGGCTGACGGATCTGGCTGCTCATGGCTGGCTGACGGATCTGGCTGCTCATGGCTGGCTGACGGATCTGGCTGCTCATGGCTGGCTGACGGATCTGGCTGCTCATGGCTGGCTGACGGATCTGGCTGCTCATGGCGGGCTGACGGATCTGGCTGCTCATGGCTGGCTGACGGATCTGGCTGCTCATGGCTGGCTGACGGATCTGGCTGCTCATGGCTGGCTGACGGATCTGGCTGCTCATGGCTGGCTGACGGGTCTGGCTGCTCATGGCTGGCTGACGGGTCTGGCTGCTCATGGCTGGCTGACGGATCTGGCTGCTCATGGCTGGCTGACAGATCTGGCTGCTCATGGCTGGCTGACGGATCTGGCTGCTCATGGCTGGCTGACGGATCTGGCTGCTCCTGGCTGGCTGACGGATCTGGCTGCTCATGGCGGGCTGACGGATCTGGCTGCTCATGGCTGGCTGACGGATCTGGCTGCTCATGGCTGGCTGATGGTGCTGGCTGGGAGGCTGGCGGTGGAGGCGGACCCCAGCCTCGGATTGCAGTCATCACCTCCAGCAGGGCGGCTCCCATCTGCAGGAGCTGCTCTTTCTGGTCCCGAACCTGAGCTTCCAGTCTAGTATGGGCTGCGTCGGCTCCTGCTGATTCCATAGCAGGTGTATGATTCTGTCTGGCGGCAGGCTCTAGCGGCTCCTGTCTGGCGGAAGGCTCTAGCGGCTCCGATCTGGCGGACGGCTCTGAAGGCTCATGGCAGACGGACGGCTTTGCAGGCTCAGTACAGACGGGCGGCTTATGCAGCGCTTGGCAGACGGGCAGTTCAGACGCCCTAGGGCAGACGGCAGACTCTGGCCGGCTGGCGACGCACATCGTGGACCTGGTGCGTGGAGTAGGAACAGGCCGGTCCATACCGGGAACACACACCAATGGCCTTAACTGCGGATCAGGAACGGGCCGGACCGGACTGGTAACACACTTCAGTCTCTCATGCCGTGCCACAACAACTTCCCTCCTTCCACTCGCCAATGGCTCCCGTACTCCGTTAGCCTTCTCTCCTTTTCTCCCTGTGGCAGCCTCCTGCTGCCCAGCTGCCCAAGCCATGTGCCCCCCCCAAAAAATTTCTTGGGGTTGCCTCTCTTCCACGGGCTTCCAGCCTCGCCTTCGCGCTGCCTCCTCGTACCACCTCCTCTCGGCTTTGGCTGCCTCCAGCTCTTCACGAGGGAGGCGATATTCTCCCGGTTGTGCCCAAGGATCCTTTCCGTCCAATAACTCTTCCCATGTCCAGACCCTCGGCTCCTGGACACGCTTGTTACGCTGCTTGGTCCTTTTGTGGTGGGTTATTCTGTCACGATCGTCATCATGTTCACTCGCAACGCTGCGCATTGGTCCGCTCCTTTTGACGATCGTGACATACTGGAATTAAACAAAGCATGTGTGTCCATGTATGCTGATAATTCAACCATATACGCATCAGCAACCACAGCGAATGAAGTCACTGAAACCCTTAACAAAGAGTTGCAGTCTGTTTTGGAATGGGTGGCCAGTAATAAACTGGTCCTGAACATCTCTAAAACTAAGAACATTGTATTTGGTACAAATCATTCCCTAAGTTCTAGACCTCAGTTGAATCTGGTAATGAATGGTGTGGCTGTTGAACAAGTTGAGGAGACTAAATTACGTGGTGTTATCTTAGATTGTAAACTGACATGGTCAAAACATATATATTAAATGGTTGTAAAGATGGGGAGAGGTCCGTCCATAATAAAGATATGCTCTGCTTTTTTTGACACCACACTCCGCAAAGCAAGTTCTGCAGGCTCTAGTTTTATCATAACTTGATTATTGTCCTGTCATATGGTCAAGTGCTGCAAAGAAAGACGTAGTTAAGCTGCAGCTGGCCCAGAACAGAGCGGCACGTCTTGCTCTTCATTGTAATCAGAGGGCTAATATTAATACTATACATGCCAGTCACTCTTGGCTAAGAGTTGAGGAAAGACTGACTGTACACTTCTTGTTTTTATAAGAAACATTGTGTTGAAAATTCCAAATTGTTTGCATAGTCAACTTACACACAGCACTGACACACACACTTACCCCACCAGACATGCCACCAGGGGTCTTTTCACAGTCCCCAGGTCCAGAACAAATTCAAGGAAATGTACAGTATTACACAGAGTGCATGGAACTCCCTTCCATTTTATATAGCGCAATTGAATAGCAAACCTGGTTTCAAAAAACAAATAAAGCAACACCTCACGGCACAACGCCTCACCCGCATGTGACCTACTTGTTGTGTGTATGTATTGACATGTATATGTAAGTGATAGATGCACACACACACTACATGTTAATGTTTTTAAATGTCTGTCAATTGTAAAGTATTTTTTCTTTAATGTCTTTTTTGTTATACGTCGGACCCCAGTAAGACTAGCTGTCACCATTGGTGTCGGCTAATGGGGATCCTAATAAATCTAATAAAATGCCCCTGGTCCCAGGCCAGTGGGGGGCACAAGAGGCAGCAAAAAAAGAAGTAACCCCACCCCAAAAAATTTTTTAACCAAAAATATATATTAAGGAAATATACACTGTATATATTATATAAACAGTATATATTATACATATATAAAATATATTTTATATTTTATTTATAAACTGCATAATACATAAATGTGACTGGTCATTTGTGTGATTTCTTAATCTGGCCCTGGTTGCAGGGCAGAACTAGGCCCATTCCCTCAGTCTCTTTGTTAACACTTTACTTGACACCCAGTGTCATAACACGTTATGACACAATCATGTCATAATATGTCACAACAGCTGACATAACTTGTCATAACCTGTCATATGGTCATAATACTGTCATGACTTCTATATTTAGACCTGTTGTGACATATCTTGCATTATCCTATGGCTGGTTATGACACCTACATAAGAGTGTTATTCAAATTATTTATTTTTCCTGCCAAGAAGTTTCCTTTCATTTGAAAGTTTATTTCTTAAATATTTTGTTGTTGTTGTAACGAATTCTTTACAGTCATGTTTTTTCATCATATTTTAAATCACTTGTTGAAAATACACTTTATGACACTGTCATGAAGCATTATGGCCATCCCGTGACACTTTACTTGGACTAAGAAAATAATAATAATAATAATAATAATACACTTTATGACACTGTCAAGAAGCATTATAACCATCATATAAGCCAGATAGGCCTATCACGTACATGCCCTTATATCGTTCAAAAAGAGGGTGTCTTGTCCTGCTCCTGAAATCTGCTCCTGCATTTATCCCAGTCATCAGCAAAAGAGTCATAACCAGCCATAAAATAACTATCGTGGTAGGATTTGTGGGTTTTTACACTCTTATGTAGGTGTCATAACCAGCCATAAAATAACGCAATATATGTCAACAGGTCTAAATATGTGTCATGATAGTGTTATGACCATGTTATAACAGGTTATGACAAGTTATGTCAGCTGTTATGACATATTATGAAATGGTTATGACTGTGTCATAATGTGTTATGACACTGGGTGTCAAGTGAAGTGTTACCGTCTCTTTCTGTCTCTCTCTGTTCCCCGTCTTTTTCCATCTCTCTCTCTGTTTCCCCCCTCTCTCTGCCTCCCTCTCTCTCCGTCTCTCTCTCCCTCTATCCTGCCATCCTTCCCTCTCTCTGTCTCCTTCTGTCTCTCTGTCACCACTGCTGTCTTTAGATAGCCCAACAGGCTATTGATGTGGAGAGGCTTTGCAGAAAGCAGATTATGTCTCATTGTCTGAGGAGAAAACGAGCCAAAGGCTTCCTATAAATATTCCTTATTACTCCACCCCGTCCGCTCTGCTCCACTCCGCGCTGAACTCCATGGGAGAGCAACGCACAGGATCACGTCTTTAGGCTAGGGCCACTGTGTTACTATGGTGACACGAACACTGCATGCTGTGTGCGTGTGACAGGGTAGGGGGTTGTGTGTGTGTAATGTGACAGGGTGGGTGTAGTCTGTGTGTGTCTGTACTGACCGTGCCTCTCGCTCCTATTCTCTGACCAGCAGAGTGACTCTGTTCTCCCAGGCCCTCTGGAGAGATCAGAGAGCATGTTGGGTAACAGACTGGAGGACTGGAGTTCCCCTGGACCTGCTCCAGACCTCCCCTCCTCTCGTTCTCCTCTCTCTCTCTTTTTCCGCTTCACCCCCCCCCCCCCCCCCCCTCCCTCTCCCCTCCCCTCCTCACCCTCTCTCCCCCTCGGGTTTCCCCTGGCTCTACTACTGTGGACGGACATGGTCATGTCAGGCTGTTCCAGGCTGTTTTAGGCCTATTATAGCTGACCTGCAGTTAGTAGGAAAAATAAACCAGCAGTGGACAAACCATCCAAACCTTTCCCATTATGACCTAAACACTAACTTTGATCAATGTCTACCACCACAGTCTGGTTAATTTCTCTGCTGACTCATTTCCTCTAGTTCCCTATTTTAAACATTCAAAAGTCATTTCGACTCAGTTTAGAGAACAGTTTGAGCCTACAAATGTAGCTCAAATGAAACCCTTAACACCCCAGTCATCATTGCACAATCAGTGATGAAACAGTGTGTGATGTCAGAAGTGTGCGTTTCAACCTCAGGGGCATACTTGGGTGGGAAGATTTTCCAACAACATCAAATACTTTTACTGTAAGTTAGTGTAGTCAGGAGGGGGTGAGGCGCAGGCCTAGTCTGGGTGGAGAGAGAGAGATGGAGAGATTAAGTGTTGAAGATATGACTGTACTGTACAGAGAATAACGTGAGAGAAACAGAGAGAGGAAAAAAAAACTGAGTAAGAAACCAGGTTACGGAATGTTTACCTGCGGCCACTCTGTTGAGCGTTTAACCCCCTCTCTAAAGGAGCAAGCCTCCACACGCTACAGCTCTCTGTCTACTGTACCTCACCCTAACTCTATATCTGCCTCTCCTCTCACCCTGCCACAATGACAATGCAACACCTCCTCACAACACACGCAAAGGTATATCATATTGAGAAATGTGTGTTAATCTAACTGCACTGTCCAATTTACAGTAGCTATTACAGTGAATAAATACCTTGCTATTGTTTGAGGAGAGTGCACAACAACAAAAAATGTATCACGGCAACTGGTTTGATATATTCACCTCTGAAGGTAAATACTGTACTTACATTCAGTAATCTTCTCTGATTTGTCATCCTAAGGGTCCCAGAGATTAAATGTAGCATAGTTTTGTTTGATAAAATCAATTTTTATATTCAAATGTAGGAACTGGGTTCTACAGTTTGAACCGCTGCTGTCTCTGGCTCCACACCCACCACGCCCGGCCATCTAGATGTGTGAAAGTTAGTGTATAAGCTAATAATCCATCATGTATGACATTCCTGGGAATGTGTAAACTTACATTTTGTATTACCATATTATTTTTGTATGTTTTCTATAGTTATGTACTTGAAAATTTATCAATTTACCAATTCGGCACATTTGGGCAGACTTGATACAAAATAGTCCAGTATTGCAATGCTTCACTGGATCAATCTGAAACTTTGCATACACACTGCTAAATTGCGTCTAAACTGCAATATTATATTGTGGCCTTTCTCTTGCATTTCAAAGATGATGGAACAAAAAAATAAATAGAAAACACATGTTTTTTTGTTTGTATTATCTTTTACCAGATCTAATGTGTTATATTCTCCTACATTCATTTCACATTTCCACAAACTGCAAAGTGTTTCCTTTCAAATGGTATCAATAATATTCATATCCTTGCTTCAGGTCCTGAGCTACAGGCAGTTAGATTTGGGTATATCATTTTAGGCGAAAATTTAAAAAAAAGGGTCCGATCCTTAAGAGGTCAATGTCTCACAGCTATGTATGCCAAGAGAGACAATTACACGTCTTTATTCATATCAGTTTTTGTTTATCTATTTCTTTATCTGTGCTTGCCTTTGTGAAGCCATTAACAAAGAAGGCTATGGTACATGCTTACGGCCCAAGGCTGTCTGTCTCACTCACCAATATTATAGTAAACTCCTGGCTTGCTGGTACACTATCAGTGTTCTTACCTTCATATACACCCTGCAGGTATATGCAAACAGTTACAGCATGAATGATATTACAGAGCATTGATTTAAGAAATAGTGAGAGGATACATATCCAGACTACAACTGAAAAAGGAAAGGAACGTTTAAATCTGAAACTGTGACTGCTTGCGTCAGCGATCTCTAAACTCTGTCTGATAATCTCTTTACTGGTTCAATTAACAACTGTTGGTTAAGTACGCTGTAGTAACGGTAATGTCACAAGCCGACCGAGCTGGAAACAGGGCGGCTCCAAAGCCCCTGTGGTTAAGTAGATAAGTGTCTTAAAGGAGATTTGTTTATTTGCCTGTCTGGTCTTAAACTGAACCACATGCTCTACTAGTAGGCTGACTGTACGCCTGCCGCTGAGGCCACAGCCTCTGACAGGGAAGGAGAGATAGACAACTTCCTCTTTCCACCCGTCAACAACACCCTACTCTCTCTCTCTCTTTCTACTCTCTCTCTCTGGCTCAGCCCTGTGATATCACGGAGCACAGGATGTGATGTCACTTCCTGTTGTGTGTGCTATGGGACCATAATAGCCACAGAAACACCCCTGATCATGACAGCTGTGTTTCAGAGCTGGAAAACATGCAAATGAATAAACCAACAGGGTCAAAGGCTATCCCTGGGCTCTGTGCCTGCTAACCCTGAGCCCTATGGCCATTTTTCACTGACATTTTTTTCCTCTCAGTATGTTTTTTACCTGAGGCTCACATGACAGCCCTTCATTTTCCATTTACAACCAGGTGTCTCCACAGCTGGCTAACACCACAGGTGAAATCCACAAGCCTACCTACCGCATAACGGGAGAAACTTTGCATAGTGAAATGGCCCGAGCCGCAGGTGTGAATTTGAAACCCACACAGTACCAGTCTGTACTGGATCAAATCTAAATACACTACATGACCAAAAGTATTAATATGGAGTTGGTCCCCCCTTTGCTGCTATAACAGCCTCCACTCTGGGAAGGCTTTCCACTAGATGTGGGAACATTGCTGCAGGGACTTGCTTCCATTCAGCAACAAGAGCATTAGTGAGGTCGGGCACTGATGTTGGGCGATTAGGCCTGGCTTGTAGTCATCCTAAAGGTGTTCGATGGGGTTGAAGTCTCTGCAGGGCTCTCTGCAGGCCAGTCAAGTTCTTCCACACTGATCTCGACAAACCAATTCTGTATGGACCTCGCTTTGTGCACGGAACAGGAAAGGGCCTTCCCCAAACTGGTGCCACAAAGTTGGAAAGACAGAATCGTCTAGTATGTCATTGTATGCTGTAGCGTTAAGATTTCCCTTCACTGGAACTAAGGTGCACAGCCCGAACCAGGAAAAACCGCCTCAAGCCATTATTACTCCTCCACCAACCTTTACAGTTGGCACTATGCATTGGGGCAGGTAGCGTTCTCCTGGCATCCGCCAAACCCAGATTTGTCCGTCGGACTGCCAGATGGTGAAGCGTGATTCATCACTCCAGAGAACGTGTTTCCACTGCTCCAGAGTCCAATGGCGGCGAGCTTTACACCCCTCCAGCCGACGCTTGTCATTGCGCCTGGTGATCTTAGGCTTGTGTGCTCGGCCATGGAAACCCATTTCATGAAGCTCCCGACGGACAGTTCTTGTGCTGACGTTGCTTCCAGAGGCAGTTTGGAACTCTGTAGTGAGTGTTGCAACCGAGGACAGACAATTTTTATGCGCTACTCACTTCAGCACTTGGCGGTCCCGTTCTGTTAGCTTGTGTGGTCTACCACTTCGCGGCTGAGCCGGTGTTGCTCCTAGACGTTTCCACTTCACAATAACAACCCTTACAGTTGACCGGGGAAGCTCTAGCAGGGCAGAAATTTGACTAACTGACTTGTTGGAAAGGTGGCATCCTATGACGGTGCCACGTTGAAAGTCACTGAGCTAGCTCTTCAGTAAGGCCATTCTACTGCCAATGTTTGTCTAAGGAGATTGGATGGCTGTGTGCTCGGTTTTATAAACCTGTCAGCAACGGGTGTGGCTGAAATAGCCGATTCCGATAGTAGGGGTGTCCACATACTATTGTATATATAGTGTATATCTATATCCTCTCTCTGTCAAACCTCAGCTAGAAGCAGTCAAAACCCTCAACTTTCCTCCATTCTCTCTGCTGAGAGTTCACAGCTATACCGGGTGAGTGACAGGCGGCTGTGACACACAGCCCTGGTAATAGAAGGCAATTATAAGACCTGGCGAGAGCCTCGACAATGGGGAGAAACTTTCATAAAGCCTCCCTCCTCCTGGGGCTCCCGACATCCACAGACAGTCAAATTAATTACTACAAAACATCAGACAGCTCACAACTGACACAGACACAACTCCTGGAAAGGAGGAACGACGAATGCAACAAATCATGTTTTCATCTAAATAAAGAAGCCAAAGACAATAGACGACTCGGGTACCTTTGAGACCAGGGGGACTATTTCTCCATGGCAACCACCGGTGGAGTGTGTGACAGTGCTGCAGTGTGAGGGTTTGAACTGAGAACGCTGCTTGAGAATGCAGAGAGAAAGAGAGAGATGGAGAGATAGAGAAGGAGAGAGAGATGGAGAGAGAGAAAAGGGGGGAGAGAGAGAGAGAGAGAGAGAGAGAGAGAGAGAGAGAGAGAGAGAGAGAGAGAGAGAGAGAGAGAGAGAGAGAGAGAGAGAGAGAGCGAGAGAGCGAGAGAGTGAGGGGGGAGGACCCACCAAGTGCCATCTAACTCTATACCCATAATGAGAACACACCCTGCCACAGTCCCAGAGCCAGAAAACTGGAAGTTCATGAACTTTCTCTTGAAACCAGTTACTGGGAGAAGATTTCTCTTTATAACACATTATGTCAATGTTTTCAACAGCACATACAGTATATCCCAAAATGCTCATAAGAAAACATTTCTCTAGCGTTGCTATGGTGTTGTTCTCCTGTTTTGTTGTGTTGTTTGAGAATATAATCATGTGGCCTTAAGTGTTATTGTGTGATCCACTGAATGCTTGGGTATGCAATGTATGTGTACTAGGGGGCATGCGTGTGTGTACATGTAAGTAGGTGTGCGTTTGAATGTGTGTGGAAATGCATGTGTACCTCAGTGTATGAGTAATTGTGTGTGTGTGTACGTGTGTCTGCATGTAAATAGGTGTGTGTTTGTGTTCTCGCTCTGTGTGTCCTTTGTTTGTATAGCAAGGCAAACACAAACAGTGTGATACACGGGTCATTGCGTGCGCACGTGTGTGTGTGTGTGGAGAGAGGTCGGTGTGAGTTTGCTGGGCAACTAGTACATTCTTAGAAAAAAGGGTTCCAAAAGGGTTCTTCGGCTGTCCTAGAACCCTCTGTAGAAAGGGTTCTACATGAAACCCCAAGTAATTATACATGGAACCAAAAGGGTTCTACCTGGACCCAAAAAGGGGACAACTCTTTTAGGTTTTAGATAGCACCTTTTTTTCTAAGAGTGTAAGTGAGAGAGGCACATCGACCTTTTTACTTCCTTTGGCTGCTCTCCCGTCTCACACAGTGTTAAAACACCATAGGCATCAACCATCAACTCTCCTCTGTGTCTCTCGGTCAGTTTAATTATATTTGTACAGTACAATTTGTCCAGTACTTTACTTAAACATTAGTTGTCCTACATTTCTCCAGGGACAGGGAGAGATTCCCTTTACACCCGTAACCTCTCACCCACAACTGTCACTCTTTCCCCCACTCCCTTTCTCCTCCTATGGGTAAAGGGTTGGGCCCAGGTTAAAGGTAGTAGATGATTAAGAAGCAGGACTTAATAATACAGACATCTACGGTCCTTAATGGGACAAACATGACTGGTATACAGATGTACTATCTTAATTTGATCACTTTGTTGTCACAGAGAATTTTCCTGCTTCTAAAGTTATAATTTCCACTTTCAAATGTCAGACTTGATTTATCCAAACAATAAAAAGCTTATGCGGACCAGAGCTAGACCAATGCTACTAGCTACACCTGGACCAGAGCTAGTTAGTGCAGACCAGAGCTAGTGCGGACCAGCTAGGTACTAGCTACACCCTGGACCAGAGCTGGACCAGAACTAGCTAGCTAATAGCTACACCCTGGACCAGAGCTGGACCAGAGCTAGTATGGACCAGAGCTACACCACAGCTAGCGCAGACTAGAGCTAGCTAGCTACTAGCTATGCCCTAGATGAGAGCTGGAACAGAGCTAGTGCAGACCAGAGCTGGTGCAGACCAGATTTAGCCAGTTACTAGTTATGCCCTGGACCAATACTAGTTAGTGCAGACCCGAGCTAGCTACCTACTAGCTACGCCCTGGACCAGAGCTGGACCAGAGTTAGTGCGGACCAGAGCTAGCTACTAGGTATGCCCTGGACCAGAACTAGTTAGTGCGGACCAGAGCTAGACCAATGCTAATGCGGACCAGAGCTAGCTAGCTACTAGCTACAACCTGGGCGACAGCTGGTCCAGAGCTAGGTACTGCGGACCAGAGCTAGACCACAGCTAGTGCAGATCAGAGCTAGATAGCTATTAGCTATGCCCTGGACCAGAGTCAGTTAGTGCAGACAAGAGCCAGACCAGACCTCTGGTCCTGGGCGAAGCTAGTAACGAGCTAGCTCTGGTCAGCACTAGCTCTGGTCCACAGAGTAGCTAGTAGTTGTCTTGAAGTATTTATGGTGAAGTAGTCGTAGTGTAAGTGATGGCAGTTGTAATGGTAGTATTGGTAATGGTAGTAATAGGGTTGTCATAGGCTATGGGCTAGTTCTAGTGAGCTATTTTGGGGTGGTTTGTAGGTGTGGAGTTACTATAATGGGTTAGTATAGTAGGCTATAGTGAGTACTATAGCATCATACCATATTATGTATTTTTAAGCTCAAAAAACTTTTTTAGTTGGAACATTCTGAAAGTTTTGTGGCAGTGATTTCAGTTTTGAATGTTGAAGCCTGCATTCCGCCATTGAAATTAATGGGGATACAACACGCTTTATAGTTTATGAAGTAGGAATGGTGGCAAAAAGCTGTATTGAAGCCATTTAAGTTGAGTCAGTCTGCACATGTCAAGGTTGGGGTGATGTTTGTAGCTGAAACGGATCGAGAACAGTGTTGAATCCAAATTGTTCCTTTGAAGTCTATGGAGCTTTTATGATAATTTAAAATGGTTATAGTTCAAAAAGTACAAATAGCATCAACAATCTTTTGACAAGCAATCTAAGTTGAGTCAGTTTGTACATGTCTAAGTTGGTGTGGTGTTTGTAGGCTTTAAAGGTTCAAGAGCAGTGGCGAATCCAAATATTTCCCAATCACTGATTAAAAATATAAACTTAACATGTAAAGTGTTGGTCCCATGTTTCATGAGCTGAAATAAAAGATCACAGAAATGTTCCATACGCACAAAAAGCTTTTTTCTCTCAGAGTAATCCATCAACCTGACAGGTGTGGCATATCAAGAAGCTAATTCAACAGCATGATCATTACACATGTGCACCTTGTGCTGGGGACAAAAAAAAGCCACTCTAAAATGTGCAGTTTTGTCACACAACACAATGCCACAGATGTCATACGTTTTGCTGGAGCGTGCAATTGGCATGCTCACTGCAGGAATGTCCACCAGAGGTGTTGCCAAAGAAATTAATGTTAATTTCTCTACCATTAACCCCCTCCAACGACATTTTAGAGAATTTGGCAGTACGTCCAACCGGCCTTACAACCGCAGACGTTTGGCGTTGTGTGGTAGAGCGGTTTGCTGATGTCACTGTTGTGAACAGAGTGACCCATGGTGGCGGTGGGGTTATGGTATGGGCAGGCATAAGCTATGGACAACGAACACAATTGCATTTTATTGATGGCAATTTGAATGCACAGAGATAGTGTGAGATCATGAGGCCAATTGTCGTGCCATTCATCCGCCACCATCACATCACGTTTCAGCATGATTATTTATTTTATTTTTTTATTTTACCTTTATTTAACTAGGCAAGTTAAATCAAATTCTTATTTCCAATGACGGCCTATACCGGCCAAACCCGGTGTACGACCCGGTGCACGACCCCATGTCGCAAGCATCTGTACACAATTCCTGGAAGCGGAACATTTCCCAGTTCTTCCATGGCCTGCATATTCACCAGACATGTCACCCATTGAACATGTTTGGGATGCTTTGGATCAACGTTCGCGACAGCGTGTTCCAGTTCCTGCCAATATCCAGCAACTTCGCACAGCCATTGAAGGGGAGTGGGACAACATTCCACAGGCCACAATCAACAGCTTGATCAACTTTATGCGAAGGAAATGTGTCGTATTGCATGAGGCAAATGGTGGACACACCAGATACTGACTGGTTTTCCTATCCACTCCCCTACCTTTAAAAAAATATATATCTGTGACCAACAGATGCATATCTGCATTCCGAGTCATGCAAAATCCATAGATTAGGGCCTAAAGAATTTATTTCAATTGACTGATTTTCTTATATGAACTGTAACTCAGTAAAATCTTTGAAATTGTTGTATTATGCATTTCTATTTTTTGTTCAGCATATAAATGGTATACAAAAGCTGTATACAAGCACACTGTTGCAGACCGGTTTGTACGTCTTAAAGTTTGACTGCGGTCAGGAGCAACATGGAGGAGACATTTTGTATTTATTCTTTGCTATCCTACAGGTTATTACGTAGACCGCGGTAATTTGGCTGGCCAATTACGGTAATCCACACACACACATACTCATTCCATTTGAGGTTGTCCTAAAAAACTGTCTGTTATGCTTTTGATTAAGATAGGAGATTAGGGGAAAAAACATGTTCTTGTCTGTTCGTGTTAAACAACCAAATCTGTGTCACTTTTTAAAAGCTGAAGGGAGGCAGAGATTTGACATTCGGTACAGGTGAGAGTTGTTTGAGAAGAGAGAGAGAGAGAGAGAAGAGAGAGAGAGAGAGAGAGAGAGAGAGAGAGAGAGAGAGAGAGAGAGAGAGAGAGAGAGAGAGAGAGAGAGAGAGAGAGAGAGAGAGAGAGAGAGAGAGAGAGAGAGAGAGAGAGAGAGAGAGAGAGAGAGAGAGAGAGAGAGAGAGAGAGAGAGAGAGAGAGAGAGAGAGAGAGAGAGGCTGTCGGTAGGTTGTTGACAGGTGGCCCACAGGGAAGGTACGCCAGGTTGACTCAGGTAACCCCCCCCCCCCCCCCCCACAGGGCTATTAGAGAAGGAGGAGACAGCCCCTGTCATAACCCTCCAGAACATACAATAATCATTTCCATCATTCTCAGCACGTCAACAGGGCCGACAACAACACAGACTGTCAAACAACACTAACGACAGCCGTTGTACTTCAGGAAAAAGGAAGGATAAATAAATGAAGAACTGTCAGAAGCGGTCCAGTTATGGTACAGTGGATTTATAGACATTTTGATGCAGGGGTTAGATGTCAGTTAGAGTCAAGTAGTGGGTGTGAGGTGAATATTCCGCCCTGGTATATTTTACGGGCTCAGAATGACTACATCGCCACTCTATATTTTTTCAAATGTAAAGTGCGGGTAGCTGATTGTAAATCTTGATTGCTATGTATTTATATGGAAGTGGAGGTGTAGAAATGGCCTTAACTATCTGTGCCTGAGGTGTACAGAACTTCAACTTCTCGTTAATGTCTGAAGTACTCCAACTCTTATCTTGCTTCTCTCTCTCCCTTTCTCTCTCTTTCACCTGCCTCTCTCTCTATCCCCCGTCTCCCCCCTCCTTTTCTCTCCACTGAACTCTGACCCCATCTTAATGTAATCGTTATAGACGGGTTAGCTGACAACGTCACAAAAATTATGCACTCGCTTTAAAGGGGCAGAAGGTTGTTTGTTGTTATGGTTCTGGATGGCCAAGCTAGCAACAAGAACAAGAAACTGCCATGTGGTCAATCATAAGTGGCTCGTTTCAGCTCTTTTGATCTTGTTCTTGATGCCATGTCTTGTTATGAGATGTTTTGACAGATGTCACGTCTATGCTAATATGGCTAATATGGCTAACCAACAACTGTAACGATGTATTTGAAAGACAAGGGCTCATTGTGCAACTTTATTTATAGATATTTTTTTAAAATGTCGACAAAATATAGTTGACATGTTATCAACAATCTAAGCCAACCCTGTCTGTTTCGCCCCACACGTTGATTTTGTTACTATCTTAATTTGACCAGTTTCTTGCTGCAGGAAAACGATCCTGCAGCAACAGGAAATGTGAATTATTATGTGGATTATAATTAGGTGTGCTTCCTGAAAGTGAGGAACTTGTCTGTCGGCCCTGCATTAAAGACCATAATTGTTTAAAGAAAATTGTGATAAATAACAAAGTATACCAGTTTCATTTAAGGACCAAAGGATTGACAGCCGTCCCATATAGATTGCAAAATAGTTGGGAAGAGATTTTTGACCTACCGATTCCATGGCATAGTGTTTATGAACTGATACACAAAACGACGCCGGATTCAAAACTTAGAATTTTTCTATTTAAATTATTATACAAAATTCTTGCTACCAATAGAATGTTATTTATATGGGGGATACAATTTTCCCAGCTCTGCAGATTTTGCTGCGAAGAGACAGAATCATTAGATCATTTGTTTTGGTACTGTCCATTTGTAGCTTGTTTTTGGTCACAGGTCCAGGAATGGCTAAAGGATTGCAATATTTACCTGGAGCAAACCCTGCAGATAGCATTACTGGGTGATCTGAAAAGTCATAGTCAATCGATCAATAATATTACAATACTTTTAGCAAAAATGTTTATTTTCAATTTGTAGAAACAATGAGAATAGAAGGGTCCAGAACCTTTGTGAAACATCACAGTACACCAGATAGGTGCAGTGAACTGTGTTGTTTTACAAGGTCAGCCATAGTAGTACGGCGCCCCGGAGCAAATTAGGGTTAAGTGCCTTGTTCAAGGGCACATCAACAGATTTTTCACATTGTCAGCTCAGGTATTCGAACCAGCAACCTTTCAGTTACTGGCCCAATGCTCTAACTGCTAGGCTACCTGCCACCCTTCTGCTAGAACAGTAAAAAACTACCAACACAGAAATAACTTTAAAACGTCCTGACATAAACGGATACTTTTCACACTACAACTACATTTGCATAAATCCCAATGCATTTCAGGTGCCATAGACTTGAATGTGAAAAATTCCTCCTCTCCTTTGCTCCTGACCGCATGTGCTGCCATAGAAATATAATTAATAGAACAGGCGTCCCCATTCAAGTCAATAATGGCATAATGGGCATTGTGGCAGCCATTGCGAGTGTACCCATAAGAGCAAAGCAGTCCAAAGCATGAAGTAAAAGCAGTAAATGTACCCATCAATATGTGCTGTGAGTTGTTGATTGAACTCAACTGACATGACAAAAAATACATTCCATTGCATGAGCCACATCAGTTAACATCCTTTGAATGAACATTCTACATTACCATGGAAATTATTGCATCACAATACCAGGCAGCCATTGCAAGTGTACCCATGAGTTTACCAGTCAAATTGCCAGGGTTCGAGGTTCCAAGCCCGTTGTATTCATTATATTTCAATGTGTGCTGCTGCTGCATTGAGTGGGGCGTTGTCGAGGCAGCCAAAGACTTGTTTGCTAGTGTCTTGTTTCAGCAAGGAGAAACGAAATTGAATCACGTTGTTAAGAATCCATTTTACCGCAGAAAATGACTCAAATGCACGAATGCCAGGCCGTCCCGTCTTCAATTAGCTGTTCATAAAAAATATATACAGTGGGGAGAACAAGTATTTGATACACTGCCGATTTTGCAGGTTTTCCTACTTACAAAGCATGTAGATGTCTGTAATTTTTATCATAGGTACACTTCAACTGTGAGAGACAGAATCTAAAACAAAAATCCAGAAAATCACATTGTATGATTTTTAAGTAATTAATTTGCATTTTATTGCATGACATAAGTATTTGATCACCTACCAACCAGTAAGAATTCCGGCTCTCACAGACCTGTTAGTTTTTCTTTAAGAAGCCCTCCTGTTCTCCACTCATTACCTGTATTAACTGCACCTGTTTGAACTCGTTACCTGTATAAAAGACACCTGTCCACACACTCAATCAAACAGACACCAACCTCTCCACAATGGCCAAGACCAGAGAGCTGTGTAAGGACATCAGGGATAAAATTGTAGACCTGCACAAGGCTGGGATGGGCTACAGGACAATAGGCAAGCAGCTTGGTGAGAAGGCAACAACTGTTGGCGCAATTATTAGAAAATGGAAGAAGTTCAAGATGACGGTCAATCACCCTCGGTCTGGGGCTCCATGCAAGATCTCACCTCGTGGGGCATCAATGATCATGAGGAAGGTGAGGGATCAGCCCAGAACTACACGGCAGGACCTGGTCAATGACCTGAAGAGAGCTGGGACCACAGTCTCAATGAAAACCATTAGTAACACACTACGCCGTCATGGATTAAAATCCTGCAGCGCACGCAAGGTCCCCCTGTTCAAGCCAGCGCATGTCCAGGCCCGTCTGAAGTTTGCCAATGACCATCTGGATGATCCAGAGGAGGAATGGGAGAAGGTCATTTGGTCTGATGAGACAAAAATAGAGCTTTTTGGTCTAAACTCCACTCGCCGTGTTTGGAGGAAGAAGAAGGATGAGTACAACCCCAAGAACACCATCCCAACCGTGAAGCATGGAGGTGGAAACATCATTCTTTGGGGATGCTTTTCTGCAAAGGGGACAGGACGACTGCACCATATTGAGGGGAGGATGGATGGGGCCATGTATCGCGAGATCTTGGCCAACAACCTCCTTCCCTCAGTAAGAGCATTGAAGATGGGTCGTGGCTGGGTCTTCCAGCATGACAACGACCCCGAAACACACAGCCAGGGCAACTAAGGAGTAGCTCCGTAAGAAGCATCTCAAGGTCCTGGAGTGGCCTAGTCAGTCTCCAGACCTGAACCCAATAGAAATCCCTGCTGCAGGGTGTGCAAACCTGGTCAAGACCTACAGGAAACGTATGATCTCTGTAATTGCAAACAAAGGTTTCTGTACCAAATATTAAGTTCTGCTTTTCTGATGTATCAAATACTTATGTCATGCAATAAAATGCAAATTAATGACTTAAAAATCATACAATGTGATTTTCTGGATTTTTGTTTTAGATTCCGTCTCTCACAGTTGAAGTGTACCTATGATAAAAATTACAGACCTCTACATGCTTTGTAAGTAGGAAAACCTGCAAAATCGGCAGTGTATCAAATACTTGTTCTCCCCACTGTATATATACTGTAATTTTTTAAAGGGATATGACAGTTATTATGTTTTCATGACTGTCTTCATCCATAACCATCAGTTAGAGGTTCAGACGGTTATATGGTAATTGTGCCAGCCCTAGATCATGCACACATACTGTATCTCTCGTAACTAACTTTTCACCTACTCAAGGTGGATCATCATTTTCAATAGAGTGACACAAATCAAATCCCAAATCAAATCAAATTGTATTTGTCACATACACGTGTTTAGCAGATGTTATAGCGGGTGTAGCGAAATGCTTGTGCTTCTAGCTCCGACAGTGCAGTAATATCTAACAAGTAATAACTAACAATTTCACAACATATACCTAATACACACAAAAATAGAAAGAAATGGAATTGAAGAAAATATACATATATGGACAAGCAATGACAATGACAGAGCGGCATGGACTAAGATACAGTAGAATATTATAGAATATAATGCAGTATATACATATGAGATGAGTAGTGCAAGATATGTAAACATTATTAAAGTGACTGTAAATGTTATTAAAGTGACTAGTGTTCCATTTCTTAAAGTCCTTGATGATCTTTTTGGCCTTCCTGTGACATCGGGTGCTGTATGTGTCTTGGAGGGCGGGTAGTTTGCCCCCGATAATGCGTTCGGCAGACCGCACCACCCTCTGGAGAGCCCTGCGGTTGCGGGTGGTGCAGTTGCCGTACCAGGTGGTGATACAGCCCGGCAGGAATATGCCGGAGAGAGGGAGTGAGAATGCCGGATTTTCAATAGCCCAGGTGTAGTGTTTCTAAGACTTAAATAAGCGCGGGCACGCTGGCACACACAAGGCACACGAACACGAATACGCACACACAAACACACTCATTCCCTCTCTCTCTGTCCCATACCAAGCCGTGCAGAAGAAGATATTATTACATAGTGGACCTAACTGGTTCCAGTGAATGTGGCCAATAAAGTGCTTTGTCCCAGAGTGGTCGAGCGGAACGGTCAGACATCTTCCATGCGGTCTGCTGGATCTGGTCAAACTCTCTATGACCACTGTATCCTAGTCCAAGTCCACTAAAGTCTGTCACCCACAACTGAGAGCCAGGAATGTGAATGTTGACTTGAACATGGTGAGCTACTGGTCAGGTCAGGACTTCAGGGAGGAAGACTGGTGGAGTTAAACTAGTGGGATGATGTGAGGGGAGTAGGAGGGTTACAGTGTCAATAGCCTTTAGTTCCCTTCACGTTTACACCAACATGACAGAGCAAAGCTTTCCAGGAAGAGGGAAGACGACAGCAACACCCAAGAATGGATCGCAACTACTTTATCTATACTGTATGTCTACACTGAGTATTCAAAACACGATGAACATCTGCTCTTTCCATGATATAGAATGACCAGGTGAAAGCTATGATCCCTTATTGATGTCACTTGTTATATCCACTTCAATCAGGGGAGGAGACAGGTTAAAGAAAGATTTTTAAGTCTTGAGACAATTGAGACATGAATTGTATATATGTGCTATTCAGAGGGTGAATGGGCAAGAAAAAATATTTAAGTGCCTCTGAACAGGGTATGGTAGTAGGTGCCAGGCACACCGGTTCGTGTCGAGAACTGCAAAACTGCTGGGCTTTTCACGTATCAAGAATGGTCCATCACCCAAAGGACATCCAGCCAACTTGTTTGGTTTACTCTGTGTATATCTAAAAGTTTACAGTGCTGTTTTATTAAAAAGCTGACATGTTTTGACCATAGTCTTTGTCAAAGCTTGTCAGAGTGACAGAGCTAACTTCTGTGTCATGTAATGTGTCATGTACTGTGTCATGTACTGTGTCATGTACTGTGTCATGTACTGTGTCATGTACTGTGTCATGTACTGTGTCATGTACTGTGTCATGTACTGTGTCATGTACTGTGTCATGGGGTCTAACTAATACCTGTAGCAAACCTCCTGAACAATAGAATAAAACTACGCCACTTTAAGGGTGGTTGAGAAGACAATGAACATGGTTTATGTGGGTTGTTTGATTTTGAGGTCACAAAAGCCTTACAGTAATACACTACTGATTGTACTCATTAGATACCCTGGATGGGGTTTGCCATGCACCTCATGTAGGCTACAGAAGAAACTTGTTTGTGACAAATACAAGTCAAGTGTTTGTGTCAACCTTTAAATGTTACTGCCACCCACCTCCCTGATACAGCTTTATATTAGCCAGGGGAAGCCCCATCTCTCATACCAATGCTGACGACTCATCTCTAAAGGTCAGGGGTCAGGTCTTTTGTCATCGACATCAAACAAACAACCGTGTGGAGCGGTGAGTCACCCTTCTGCCAGTCCAGGGTATGGTAGCAGCCTTCTGGGCTTTGGCGGGTAATTATCTGTCACCCAAAACCTTCAGAAGGCAGGCGAGAGCCCCGCAAGTGGTTTCATGTATCACAGTAAAACTGTACATAATACCCCAAGGAGAATATGGTGTATACGGTATGCCTACAGTTGAACAGGTATAGAAAACCTTGGATTTGTCCTAAAAGAGAAGGGAATCACTTATGAACATTCCTCACAAACGCAAGGCCAGAATTCCAATGCAATGCGTCCAAATGCCTCTGAGCGAAGTGAATAAAATGTGAGGTCAGTCAAGACTTAGTGACACAACAGCAACATGCAGTTTACTCTAAAGCAGTATACATGCTAAGCTACTGATACAATCATAACACGGAAATATGAGAGCTATGTAAACATAAAAACAGATTATCACAGAGGGAAGAGAGGCAGACATACAGCATAGTTTTGGATCATAAAGATAATTTCCTGTCTGTTTGGGTATTAGTAGACCTGTATCTGACACATTTTAACATTTTACTGCAGTGGGCTAAATCAGGGTCACAAAGAGTGTTTCTTGGTAGTCTTAAACAAATCTACTTTGAAACAAAAGTATATACGCCTCACACACATGGTTATGGGCTTTAAAAAAAAGAAGACACCTGTACCATGTCAGATATAAAGTTGAAATGTATTCAATTTTGAGTTTGCATCCCAGTATTACATTTTATATACACTGCTCAAAAAAATAAAGGGAACACTTAAACAACACAATGTAACTCCAAGTCAATCACACTTCTGTGAAATCAAACTGTCCACTTAGGAAGCAACACTGATTGACAATAAATGTCACATGCTGTTGTGCAAATGGAATAGACAACAGGTGGAAACTATAGGCAATTAGCAAGACACCCCCAATAAAGGTCTGGTTTTGCATGTGGTGACCACAGACCACTTCTCAGTTCCTATGCTTCCTGGCTGATGTTTTGGTCACTTTTGAATGCTGGCGGTGCTTTCACTCTAGTGGTAGCATGAGACAGAGTCTACAACCCACACAAGTGGCTCAGGTAGTGCAGCTCATCCAGGATTGCACATCAACGCGAGCTGCGGCAAGAAGGTTTGCTGTGTCTGTCAGCGTAGTGTCCAGAGCATGGAGGCGCTACCAGGAGACAGGCCAGTATATCAGGAGACGTGGAGGAGGCCGTAGGAGGGCAACAACCCAGCAGCAGGACTGCTACCTCCGCCTTTGTGCAAGGAAGAGCAGGAGGAGCACTGCCAGAGCCCTGCAAAATGACCTCCAGCAGGCCACAAATGTGCATGTGTCTGCTCAAACGGTCAGAAACAGACTCCATGAGGGTGGTATGAGGGCCCGACGTCCACAGGTGGGGGTTGTGCTTACAGCCCAACACCGTGCAGGACGTTTGGCATTTGCCAGAGAACACCAAGATTGGCAAATTCGCAACTGGCGCCCTGAGCTCTTCACAGATGAAAGCAGGTTCACACTGAGCACATGTGACAGACGTGACAGAGTCTGGAGACGCCGTGGAGAACGTTCTGCTGCCTGCAACATCCTCCAGCATGACCGGTTTGGCGGTGGGTCAGTCATGGTGTGGGGTGGCATTTCTTTGGGGGGCCGCACAGCCCTCCATGTGCTCGCCAGAGGTAGCCTGACTGCCATTAGGTACTGAGATGAGATCCTCAGACCCCTTGTGAGACCATATGCTGGTGCGGTTGGCCCTGGGTTCCTCCTAATGCAAGACAATGCTAGACCTCATGTGGCTGGAGTGTGTCAGCAGTTCCTGCAAGAGGAAGGCATTGATGCTATAGACTGGCCCGCCCGTTCCCCAGACCTGAATCCAATTGAGCACATCTGGGACATCATGTCTCGCTCCATCCACCAACGCCACGTTGCACCACAGACTGTCCAGGAGTTGGCGGATGCTTTAGTCCAGGTCTGGGAGGAGATCCCTCAGGAGACCATCCGCCACCTCATCAGGAGCATGCCCATATTATGAAATTGTATCTGCTGCTATTTGGTATTGGATTTTGTTTTATTTATATATATAATGAATGTTATCTTTATATATATTTATTAATTGTTTGTCTTTACAATTGTTATGGAAAAAAATTATTAAAAAGTCATTTTATTTGTATTTGTTATCAATCTTTATTTATTATGAAATTATGAAAAATATTAATAACATTCCACCCATGAGGCCATTAGGTCATTAGGTGACTGCAGGAAAGGGCTACGCCACACAGTGTTTTCTCTCTTTCGCTGTCTCTGTCTCTCTTTCTGTCTGTTTTCTAGAAGCTTCTTCTGACAGAGCAGATCCTCCTCACGTCAACAACATGTCTTCTCTCAGGCTCATCTCACTCTGTGTTAAAGGTCAGTCAATACCCTCCTAGTGATGGCAGTGAAAAAGCCAATGTCCCTAATGTCCCCTCGCCTAACCCACATCACAACATGGTAATGTTCCGTTACTGTAGCTTTTTTTCTGAACAAATAAGCAGGCCCTTCTCCTCTCTCTCTCCTCATCAATTGGCCCCCATTCTCTTCACTACTACACCCAGCAACATCGTAAAACTGTGTTAGCTACATTCTGCGTCTGCTCTAAAATAATCATGTCTGCTCTCTTGCTCTGTCATTATCTCTCCATCAACCCCCCACACACCCTGCGCCTGCCTACCAAATTATGTAACATCTCTGCCTTCATAACTAACCCTTGTAGTCCGCCTCCCTAATCTCTCCCTTCGAACTGGCCATTATGGAACGCAGCACACCTGTATGCTATGGGGGGATTGGGGAGACACACGGTGGGCGGGAGAGGAGCATCTGTCTGCCCATCTCTCTGCCTGCCTGGCGTTGCCTGGTGATTAATTCCGGCAGAAGTCTGGTATTTGCTCCACAGTGTGGGGATGTGAGGACCTCTCTCTCTCTTTCTCGGCATTATCACACTTTCTCTTTCCTCCTCCTGTCTCTCTCTCTCTCTCTCTCTCTCTCTCTCTCTCTCTCTCTCTCTCTCTCTCTCTCTCTCTCTATCTCTCTCTCTCTCTCTCTCTCTCTCTCTCTCTCTCTCTCTCTATCTTATTTCTCTCCCTCTCCCTCCCCTATCTTTGCATCTGTCTTGCTATCCCCTCTCTCCGTCTCTATCACCTCTATCATTTTTCTCTCCCTCCCTTTCGCCCTTCTCTCCTTTTCTCGCTCTCCCTCTCTTCTCTCGTCTTCTCTCTCTCCCCTCTCTCCACTGCTGTCTCTGGCAGATTGGAGTTTAATTAAATATTAACCGGTGCTCTGCGCAGCACGGTGGAGGCGTGAGGGAAGGCCTGAGTCGAGGGATGGGGGTGTGGTGGGTGCGTAGGTGAGGGGGAGAGCGAGCCTGCCTGTCTGCCTCCCTCCCTCCCTCCCTGAGCCGGGGCTAGACGCTGGAGCCTCATCAGATGAGGACTCCTCTGGCTGTTCTGCGTGGGCAACAACGGGGAACACACCGGCTAGAATGAACTGGCTAACCCAAACACACAACCATAAACAGAAACACACAAGCGTGTATGTACGTATGCTGTATGTGCACACATGCACGCACGCACGCACACACAAACACACACACACACACACACACACACACACACACAACAGCAGCTCAGCTTATAGTGTTTATCATCTTTATTACTTTATTACTTTCTTCAGAGTTTTCCCTAAACTGATTTTATTACATTGTCTTCAGATTATCTAGTCTCTTAGCTGCATGTAGTTATCGACCTTGGAAAGTGATGCATGACAGCCACAACAGATACAGACAAGAGTTTGGCTTGGTTTTGCCTTGAAGCCCTTACAGCACAGAATCACTATAGATACCTCTCCTGGACCAGCCTTGTACAATGTTTGTGACATTCACACAGCCATTCATGGACACTCACTAAACTATTGCAACAAAATCAGCCTTGGATAACCACAGTCACTCACAACCATTAGACTCTCAAGACATTTCAGAGTCCATTTTTGAACCATATAGCTCTCTCCTCTCTCTTCTCTCTCTATTTGGGCTATATCAGTGATGTTGTGCTGTGCCCGCTTTAGACCCATCCAAAATAATTTGACTCTCTACAGACATTTTATGATCCCTTTTAGAACCACATATCCCTCTCCAAGGGTCTCTCCAGGTACACTAAGTATTTAGACTTTGTTTGGGAGGCTGGCAGTGCCAGTCCTGGATCATCCATAATATATGACACACTCTAATGGGGGTAAACAGAAAGTTACCCCAAGGCAGGAAGGGAAACGCTGGGGAGAGAATCCAAACCATGGAGTAAAATGTACTGTATACTGGGTGGTGGGTGCCAAATGGAACAACAACAGCTTGTGAGCAGAAGTTTTGTGTGTTGGGGGGTAAGGTGATGTGTGTGTGTGTGTGTGTGTGTGTGTGTGTGTGCGTGCGTGCGTGCACGCGTTCTTATGCTTACATGTGTGTGCATTGAAGTACCCAGAGGCCTACTGGTTTACATAGACGTCAGGGTTAGGTTAAATTCCAATTGAAGGCAGCCAATTCAGGAAATAAACCAAAATTACAATTTAATAATCGAAAAAAAGGCATTTATTTTCAATGACTTCTCAATAAACTGAAAAGTAAAAGCTATTTATTTCTAACTTTTTTAAATGTCTCAATTTTTTATTCAAATCACATCCTGAATTGACTGCCTTCAATTAGAATTTAGCCCGTAGAACAACCTGGTCTCAGAGCATTTCGAATTATTCTTTAAGTAAATCGAAGATGCTCCATTTATGATATGTTGCGTCTTGTATGGTATATATTAATTTGTGGATGTCCATCATCTATTTAATATCAGATATTATGAATTACAATTTGGATTATATGATACGAATTTGCAAAATGTACAATATGTTACAGATTTTGCGAAACGTACAATATGTAACAAATTTGCAAAACACATGAGATGTTACGAAATCCAATTTGTTGTGGCTAACGTTGGCTAGGTGGCTAATGCTAATGTTAGCTAGCTGGCTAATGTTAGCTAGGCTAGGGGTTAGGGTTAGGATTAGGGTTAAGGTTAGGGTTAGGGTTATGGTTAAGGTTAGGGTTAAGGTTAAGGTTAGGAGTTAGGTTAAATGGTTAAGGTTATGGTTAAGGTTAGGGGAAGGGTTGGCTAAAAGTCTTAATATTAGGGTTAGGAGAAGGGTTAGCTAACATGCTAAGTAGCTGCAAAGTAACTAAAAAGTAGTAAGTATACTGAACAAAAATATATACGCAACATCCAACAATTTCAACAATTTTACTGAGTTACAGTTCATATAAGGAAATCCGTCAATTGAAATAAATTCATTAGGCCCTAATCTATGGATTTCACATGACTGGGCAGGGGCGCATACATGGGTGGGCCTGGGAGGGCATAGGCCCATCCAGTGGGGAGCCAGGCCCAGCCAATCAGAATGAGTTTTTCCCCACAAAAGGGCTTTAATACAGAAATAAATACTCCTCAGTTGCATCAGCTGTCTAGTTGGCTGGTGTCAGACGATCCTGCAGGTGAAGAAGCCGCAAAGTGGAGGTCCTGTGCTGGCGTGGTTACACATGGTCTGCGGATGTGAAGCCGGTTGGATGTACTGCCAAATTCTCTAAAACAATGCTTATGGTAGAGAAATTAACATTAAATTGATGGACATCCCTGCAGTCAACATGCCAATTGCACGCTCCCTCAAAAATTGAGACATCTGTAAGAGCGTCTGCTAAATGACTAAAATGTCAATGTAAAAACTGCACATTTTAGAGTGGCCTTTTTTTGTCCCCAGCACAAGGTGCACCTATGTAATGATCATGATGTTTAATCAGCTTCTTGATATGCCACACCTGTCAGGTGGAGGGATGAACTTGGCAAAGGAGAAATGCTCACTAACAAGGAAGAAAACAAATTTGCGCACAACATTTGAGAGTAATAAGCTTTTTGTGCATGTTGAAAATGTATGGGATCTTTCATTTCAGCTCATGAAACATGGGAGCTACACTTTACATGTTGCATTTATATTTTTGTTCAGTATAGTTTAAAAGTTGTTAATTAGCTAAAATGCTAACGTTTTTCGTGATGAGATTCGAACATGCAGCCTTTGGGTCACTAGACGTTTGCGTTATACGCTCACCCTTCCACCCCGACCAACCACCCTCCTTTTAATTTTTGCCTTAAGTAACCTTCTGTCTTATGTAACCATACCAAACATAACATATCATACTAATTTTAAGTCCCGGTTTACATTTACTATCTTACGTCTAGTCTATGAGACCAGGCTGCATAGGACCACCATCCTTGATCCAGCATCCCTGGAGTCAAGATCAAGATTAACCTGAATGACAGACAGAAATAGTCATTAGAAAGTGTAGTATTGGGGTATCAATAGCCCTACATTGAGGGATATAAACGTTGGCAAACATGGACACAGGGGTTACATTTATGGAATGTTCACCCTCTGTGGATGAAAGGGAGAACGCGTTGGATATTGAACATGGTGCAGCAACCAATTTGAGCAGTTGTTCCACTACTTACTAACTCCAAATGTAATATTCTTATGTAACACTAGTTATATTTTCATTAAGTTTACCTAGAGTTGTGCCCTCTCCAAAGGGTTGAAGTCTCACCCACACACTTCTCTCCTGTTGGCCTACAGTAGGTCTAAACACACAACCATAGAATGTTTAACAATGAGCTTGCCTGCATAGCTCCAGTCAGCATCGGGCCGGTGGAAACATCGATTTCCTGTCAGAGCCATCGAGGAGTCCCCGCTCCCTGGCCTGCAGTGGGGCTGGAACAGCCAGGGGGAACATCAGTAACCCACAGGCGTTCTGGCAGCGTTTAGTGGCGGTTTGTTCATTCGTCCTATTACCTCCGTGAGTGGCAGAGAGTTTCCCGGAGTAGCCTATTGAGTAGGGGAGGCCGGGGTAACCCCGCAATTAGTCTGATAGGACAGTCGTGGCCCAGAGCCTCGTCAGCATCCGCTGGCCTCCAGCATCATTCATCAATGACAAAGAGGTAGATAGAGAAAGCATCTTCCTAATTCTAAGAAATAGTAGGGGATGGACTTAATGAATGATGCGTAATTTACACGTCCATAGATGACCTAGTCTCCACTCAAATTGACGAGAGGAGAGACTTATTGTTTATTGCTTGAGAATTGTTTGTGGTATTCAATTATCTGTGCCGCTGGTCAAAGTAATCTCCGTACCATGCATGTTCATAATAGTGGCTTACACTTTCATAACCACTCTCAAGGGCTTGAACCATTTCATTGCCAGGCAAGCAGCCCTGAATAGGCCTACGCCTACAATGCACTAATTAATACAATTCCCAAAACCAAGTGAAAGAAAACGACTACATTCACATAGCCTATTGCCTAACCATGACCCGTTCTGAAAATATGCATTTTGACAGCAAAGATACAAAAAATATATAATAATAACACGCGGTACTGCCATCATTGCGTAGGATTTCCGGCCTCTCTCTTCCTCTCACCTGTCAAACTGCTGATGTCTAACTAACTCATTCATTGATGAGGTAGACAATAATGTTTGCAATTAAATTCTTCAAAAACATGTTTTTTTCCACGTCTCCTCGGTGCACCTTTTTGTGCGTCAACGGGATGGGTAGGCTGGCTATGAAAAGATGCATAGATTGTGAATGCATAGAACTAATGTCCCCTTTCAGATATTATAATGCAAGATTCATGACAATAGTATAATTTGTCAAATATATGAACACACTTATGTTGCGTTTTTGTGCATTCGTGTTGATGCAGAACTGCAATTGCATTGCAATAATATAACTGAAACCCATACTGAAACGAGCTGCATAGAGAACTGTTTATTACATTTTCATTTAGATCATTTAAAAGCTTGCAATACAGCTGAAATGTACCAGCTTCTATCTAAAATAAAGGCTACAGTGTTTTCCTTGCTGGTTTGGGTGAGGGAGGAGTATGGTGCGGAGTGCTGACATTACTTATTGTACGGTGTACTGAGTAGAGTGCTGGACTTGAGCTGCACTCCTACCTCTCATTCACTGCTGCCAAGCACCGATCAGCGTTACCTCAGGAAGCTCCAAATAAGGGCAAGGAAATGGAAACCCACCGGAATAGTTCCTTACTTAGACACAACCTTATATGGCATGGCAGAGCTGGGTTTTCCGGCAAGCGTGCAGCCTGCTACACAGATGGGAAATCCGAATCTAAACAACGCGCCATCGGGGAGACAGCAAGAATTATGCCGCCTTCTCTAGCAGGGATTCTATGAAGATGCATCGATTCAGGGTTGAGGAAGAGCGGTTATCTTCCCGCGATTTATTGCACTGGTTCAATATAAAGTGTCTCCTCTCTGCTTTCCCCCTGGCCAACGTCATGTGTCCTCCACTGCAGTGCCTAAATATGGGCTTCCTCCACTCCATACATGGACATCTACGTCACGGAGAGAGGGTATATAAAGGAGTGGGGATTCTCTGAGCATGAGAGTGCGCCCTCAGAGCTCAGAACAGCTAACCTTAGAGCAGAGATAGCCAGATACACACATACAGCGCTTTCTCCCTAACTAAGAACATTTTCACTCAAAAAGTAAAAGTGAATTCAAAGCAACAACAACAACAAATTATCCAAAAGGGCAACACCCTAATTGGATTAAACTAGTGAAAAGAAAAAATATATTAATGATTATTTATCATTAATTTTAGGGAATGAGTAAAAGGGACATCTGATCTAACTACTCTTCTCAGAAAGAAAATAATAAAGTGGATTTGTACACATCTTGGACAAGAGGAGGAACAAGACAAGAAGACTCTTGGAGAACCAGAGAAAAGAGAGAAAGAAATAGAAGATAATATCTCCTCATCCTCAGCAGCAGCAGTAGCAGTCTGACCCTGCTCCCTAAAGTGGACTGGTGATTTCCTCCACCTGAGAGAGGACTATCACCACTCTGCCCAGACTGCACCCAGCCTCGCTGCACTCCTCTCCAGCCTCCAGCGCAGCCTCAGCCCCCTACAGCACCACATCCCTGGAGGATGGCTGCAACCAAGACAGAGATGCTCAATCCAGCCCTGCAGATCTCAGACGCCCTCAGCTTCACCCACTCGCACATGGATAACTATCCCAAGCTGGAGGATATGATGATGTTGAGCTCCGCTGGGACCCCCTTCCTCTCTGCCTCAGCGCCCGAGGGAGCAGATTTCGGATCGGGGGAGCCAGGAGAGCAGTATGACCACCTTACTGGAGGTAAGAGTGTCTCCTTGGTCTATTGCTGTATGGAACTACTGTATTGTATTGTATTGTATGATAGACTGCATTCTGCAGTAGCAGAATGCATGGCATGAAACAGTTGATACATAATGCATAATAATGCATGATCATTGTTTGTGTTCAGCTGGCAACTATTAATTACATTTCAGCTTCAAGAGAAGACCCTTGATATGTTGAATATGCTCTTTGAATGAGATATGTCTACTTCTAATTATGTTTAGATTTTCTTTTTAAATAAACAAATTAAATATAATAAAGCAATTTAATGAATGACGATTGGAAATACCTAACCCCCCCAAAATTGAGAATTTGATCAATTAAATTGTAGCTCTTCATCACTTTTGGATTGTATTTGAGCTTCAGCATTGCTCACTCATTGCATACCTTCAGACAGTCTAGAGCTACACTAAAATTGCATTCCTAAAACCAGCTGAACTGCAGTTTCAGTAATCAATTTCCTTTGGCTATGTGGTGGACTTCAAGAGCTTGGCGCGCGTGTGTGTTTGTGTGCGTCACAGAAAAAAAATACAACTGTAAAATAAAATATATCTAAAAATGCATGCAGATGGCTTGGCTTGACTTGCACGACAGCTCTCGTCTATCTTTTGGTTAGTGGAGGAAATGGCTGGTGTGGGAGTTTAGAGGTGGGAAAGAGCTGGGGTTGCTGGGCTGGGAGGGAGGGAGGCTGGTTCTCCTGCTTTGCGTAGGCACCTGCTGCTCTTAGAGAGGAGAGGGGCAACACTGTCCACCTCTGGCAGGATTCCCCTTCTCCCTCCCTCCCTCCCTCCCTCCCTCCCTCCCTCCCTCCCTCCCTCCCTCCCTCCCTCCCTCCCTCATGGATATTAATTGATTAATCTTTCTCTTTGCAGATACGTTACCTGATATCTCCATGAACTGTGAGAAGTCGATGGGCGAGCAGAGCTACTCCACCCAGCGGCTGCCTCCCATCTCCTACACCGGCCGCTTCACCATGGAGCCCGCCACCAACAGCAGCAACAGCCTGTGGGCCGAGCCCCTGTTCAGTCTGGTCAGTGGGCTGGTTGCGATCAACCCCCCCTCCACCTCCACCCCATCCTCCTCCGCCTCTCAGACCGGCACCTCTTCCTCGTTGTCCTCCTCTATCTCATCCATCGCCATCTCCTCTCAGAGCTCCGGTCTGAGCTGCTCCGTCCACCACAGTGAGAATAACCCCATCTACTCGGCTGCTCCTACCTACTCCAGCGCCAGCCCTGACATATTTTCCGATCAGGGCCAGTGCTTCCCCAGCCCCGCCGGAGGGTCGCTCCAGTACAACCCTCCAGCCTACCCTAACGGGAAGATGTGTGGCAACAGCTTCCCTGTGCCCATGATCCCTGACTACCTCTTCCCCCAGCAGCAGGGGGAGATTAGCCTTCTACCTGATCAGAAGCCCTTCCAGAACGGGTCAGGCCAGCCCTCCCTCACCCCCCTGTCCACCATAAAAGCCTTCGCCACCCAGACAGGCTCCCAAGACCCGAAGCGTGTCTACCAGTCCCAGGTGATCAAGCCCAGCCGCATGCGCAAGTACCCCAACCGGCCCAGCAAGACGCCGCCCCACGAGAGGCCGTATGCCTGCCCCGTGGAGACATGCGACCGCCGTTTCACCCGCTCAGACGAGTTGACACGCCACATCCGCATCCACACAGGCCAGAAGCCCTTCCAGTGCCGTATCTGCATGCGCAACTTCAGCCGCAGCGACCACCTGACCACGCACATACGCACGCACACCGGTGAGAAGCCCTTCGCCTGCGAGATCTGTGGACGCAAGTTTGCCCGCAGCGACGAGAGGAAGAGGCACACCAAGATCCACATGAGGCAGAAGGACAAGAAGGCGGAAAACGGTGGGATGACTGGGTTGTTGGCTGTAGCAGCAGCTTCAGCATCAGCCCCTTCCCCTGCCTCTAGTTACGCCTCTCCCATCACCTCCTACCCCTCCCCGGTCTCCTCCTACCCCTCCCCAGTCACATCCTGCTACTCCTCTCCCATCCACACCTCGTACCCCTCTCCCTCCATCGCCACCACCTACCCCTCTGTCTCCATGTCCATGTCCACTACCTTTCAGTCCTCCATGGCATCCTCCTTCCCCTCCTCCGTAGCCTCCATCTACACCTCTCCGGTCCCCACCCCGCTATCAGACATGCAGTCCACACTCTCCCCAAGGACAATCGAGATCTGCTAAGGAAGAGAAAGAGAAAACACATTTTATTCTCTCCTCCTCACCACTCAGTACAATCTCTTTGAGGGGAGAAATCAGCATCAAAAGACTTGTTATTCACCTTCTGAAAAGCACTTTTCTGCCTGCTCCCTCCGCAAGCTCTGTTCAGTGAATCCTCAGATTCACCTGAAGAAGAGATAAAACTATACACACGTCAAGGACAAAGACAATATAGAAGACAAAAAGGGATTTTTTCTTTCTCTGTCGATAAAGCAAATGCAGCGCTTCAAACAAGGCATACAAGACTTTCTAGAGCCGGAGTTGAAACTGGCGTAGACAGGTCGTTCCTATTAGTGAATGCACAGACGGAGACAAACAGACAGACAGACTGAACATTGCCTGGTACTAAGGCACGCTTGCCCTCCGAGGCTATCATTTACAGTACACAATGCATTGAATGATATACATAAGCTACATAATATGTATATTGTACTCGTGCCATGTTTTGCTCCTTTTTCCCCCATTCTTTGGTACCATTGATGTGAAAAACTTATTTGCATTGTATTATTTGAAGTGAGCAGGGCCATATTTTCTATTCTAATACTTTCTCTATGATGTAGTGATGACGATGCTGTGATGCGTTTTTTTTTAAACTTTGTTTGATGACGAAATAAGCACTTAAGTATTCAAGCATGTGTTAAGAGTGATGTTAGTTTCTATTGTTTTGTAAATATCATCCACTGGTACTATCTTTCTCTTTCTCACATCATGTGACATATCAGTCTGTTATGTGGACAAAAAAGAGAAAAAAATACAACTTAAACTAAAAAAAAAACTAAACAGCCAACGTTCCCGTTTCTGGTGCCTTTTTGTGAAGCCTTGCTGATGTTTTGACACGGCTGCGTGCGAGAGATGATGCGTTGCGTCTCGCCTTAAGGGTTGAAGGGATATTTTTGTTACAGAATGTAAGTTATGCTCAGACAAAGAGAAAGGGAAGAAAGGGACGAGATGATATGAGGGCACCGCTTCATTTCTTTAGAATGTAAGCAAAATTATAAACTATATTTTTTTAACAGAAGAAATGTAAATATCCACACCTTCAAGTTGGAATGTTGTACTTACCTACTGAGTAGGCATGGGATTCTTTTGTATGTTATATACATGCGGCTCATTATTTTGTGGTTTATGTCTATTTTGTATTTGTGTTTGTTAAATCAAGTGACTGTTTCTGGCTTCTCAACACATTGAATGCGCTTAACTGCCAATGGGATATTTGGTGTACATGATATCCTCCCAGAAATTAAATATAAATAAAACGTAAATATATGTATAGAATTGCCTTCCGTACTTTATTACTGACTGGTTTCAAATATTTCCATTGGTACATGACAAAAATCATATTAGAGCATCTCATTGCATTTCAGGGCTCATATCTGTAGCCTGCATCCTCACCCATCCATCCCATACATTATAGCCTATACATGCACATCATAGGCTATATCATAATCCGATATGTGCATGCTCTATAAGTGGATTCCCCCACAGTTCCCACATCATGGGGACCTTTAGTCTAATTGAAGAGACATTTCCCAGAATGATTTCACGGTCACTACATTGATCATTGTTCTCCTGGTGAACCTTCATTGAGAAAGCAAATGCATGACTCCCATGACTATCTAGACTATATGAAGATGGGGACTAGCAACTTAGATATAATTGTATCTACATGCTACTTTGAGATATTAGGCTAATCGATATGAACCTCGTTCCCTGCTATTTGAGCATGAGCGAAAGTTTTTAAACAAGATTCAAATCATTCAATCGATAGAGGTCTACCCATATTGTTTTTAGATTTTGGACATTCAGGTAATTATTACATAACTAGGTTAAGGGCTCTATTCAATCTGTAGCGCTGAAGATCTGCTTTATAGCACAATTGACAATGAAAGGCAATGTTCCCGCAGTCGCGGACACTGCATTCACTGTAAACACTGCATATGTCGGCTCAATCGGAAATCACCTTGACGTTTTTATGCAGATCTTTTGCGATACTTCTGCGATATGGATTGAATCCAGCCCTTACTACATACAGTGCTTTCAGAAAGTATTCATACCCCTTGACTTATTCCACATTTTGTTGTGTTACAGTCTGAATTCAAAATTGATTAAATAGATTGTTTTCTCACCCATCTACACACAATACCCCATAACGACAAAGTGAAAAAATGTTTTTAGACATTTGTGCTAATCTAATGAAAATGAAATACAGAAATATCTCATTTACATAAGTATTCACACCCCTGAGTCAATACTTTATAGAAGCACCTTTGGGTCTTTCCGGGTAAGTCTCTAAGAGCTTTCCATACCTGGATTGTGCAACATTTTCCCATTATTCATTTCAAAATTCATCAAGCTCTGTCAAGTTGGTTGATGATCATTGCTAGACAACCATTTTCAGGTCTTGCCATAGATTTTCAAGTAGTAATCAAAACTGTAATCTCAGCCGCTCAGGACCATTCACTGTCTTCTTGGTAAGCAACTCCAGTGTAGATTTGGCCTTGTGTTTTAGGTTAGTGTCCTGCTGAAAGGTGAATTAATCTCCCAGTGTCTGGTGGAAAGCAGACTGAACCAAGTTTTCCTCTAGGATTTTGCCTGTGCATAGCTCCATTCCGTTTCTTTTTTATCCTGAAAAACTCCCCAGTCCTTAACGATTACAAGCATACCCATAACATGATGCAGCCACCACTATACTTGAAAATATGGAGAGTGGTAGTAATGTGTTGTATTGGATTTGCCCCAAACATAACACTTTGTATTCAGGACAAAAAGTTAATTGCTTTGCCACATTTTTCACAGTATTACTTTAGTGCCTTGTTGCAAACAGGATATATGTTTAGGAATAATTTGATTCTATATGTATTGTTCTGAGACCGCTTGTGACACTGTGAATTCATCTGCGTGGGGTTATTATCGAATGTTCGAAGCAGATGAAAGCGTGGACAGTAACAAGTGCTCCTCTGGAATCTAGGAGATGATTTTAACCGCCGCCTATTTCAAAGAATATAAGTTACATTGCCATTTATATATTCATCATGATTATCACTGAAAACGTCATCGGCCTAGTGCTCATTCTGATAACTAGACCACTCCACCGTCCCTCTCTTCCATGTGGTGTTCATGCGGCTAGGCTTAATTGTAGGCTTGTATGCTACTGAGTCAAATCAAATCAAATTAAATTGTATTTGTCACATGCGCCGAATACAACAGGTGTAGACCTTACTGTCAATGCAAATAGTCCGGGTGGCCATTTGATTTGTTGTTCAGCAGTCTTATGGCTTGGGGGTAGAAGCTGTTAAGGAGCCTTTTGGACCTAGACTTGACACTCCGGTACCGCTTGCTGTGCGGTAGCAGAGAGAACGGTCTATGACTTGGGTGACTGGAGTCTTTGACAATTTTTTGGGCCTTCTTCTGACACCGCCTAGTATATAGGTCCTGGATGGCAGGAAGCTTGGCCCCAGTGATGTATTGGGCTGTACGCACTACCCTCTGTAGTGCCTTACGGTTGGATGCTGAGCAGTTGCCATACAAGGCGGTGATGCAACCGGTCAGGATGCTCTCGATGGTGCAGCTGTAGAACTTTTTGAGAATCTGGGGACCCATGCCAAATATTTTCAGTCTCCTGAGGGGGAAAAGGCATAGTCGTGCCCTCTTTACGACTTTCTTGGTGTGTTTGGACCATGATAGTTTGTTGGTGATGTGGACACCAACGAACTTGAAACTCTCGACCTGCTCAAATACAGCCCCATCGATGTGACTGGGGGCGTGTTTGGCCCTCCTTTTCCTGTAGTCCATGATCATCTCCTTTGTCTTGCTCACATTGAGGGAGAGGTTGTTGACCTGGCACCACACTGCCAGGTCTCTCACCTCCTCCCTATAGGCTGTCTCATCGTTGTCAGTGATCAGGCCTACTACCATTGTGTTGTCAGCAAACTTAATGATGGTGTTGGAGTCGTGCTTGGCCACGCAGTCGTGGGTGAACAGGGAGTACAGGAGGGGACTGAGCATGCACCCCTGAGGGGCCCCCGTGTTGAGGATCAGCGTGGCAGATGTGTTGTTGTCTAC
Organism: Coregonus lavaretus; assembly: GCF_964263955.1. NCBI lineage: Eukaryota > Metazoa > Chordata > Actinopteri > Salmoniformes > Salmonidae > Coregonus > Coregonus lavaretus. The sequence goes on along the minus strand of NW_028159283.1, from coordinate 94,820 downwards.
CCTTACCACCTGGGGGCGGCCCGTCAGGAAGTCCAGGATCCAGTTGCAGAGGGAGGTGTTTAGTCCCAGGGTCCTTAGCTCAGTGATGAGCTTTGTGGGCAGTATGGTGTTGAACGCTGAGCTGTAGTCAATGAACAGCATTGTCACATAGGTGTTCCTTTTGTCCAGGTGGGAAAGGGCAGTGTGGAGTGCGATTGAGATTATGTCATCTGTGGATCTGTTGGGGCAGTATGAGAATTGGAGTGGGTCTAGGGTTTCCGGGATGATGGTGTTGATGTCAGCCATGACCAGCCTTTCAAAGCACTTCATGGCTACCGACGTGAGCGCTACGGGGCAGTAGTCATTTAGGCAGGTTACCTTCGCTTTCTTGGGCACAGGGACTATGGTGGTCTGCTTGAAACATGTAGGTATTTCAGACTCGGCCAGGGAGAGGTTGAAAATGTCAGTGAAGACCGCGCATGCTCTGAGTACATGTCCTGGTAATCCGTCTGGAGTGATGTAAATTATTTGAGAACATTAATTTATGTGCCAAAATGGAAGGCCTAATTGGCACATGTGATGATAGTTTATCAGTTTTAGTCCTATTTAGATTAATTAATCCAAATTCTGAAGATTAGGCCTACTTAAGAAGCATAGGCTACACAGCCTTTTCATCATGGCGCAGTCATCAAATATCCTTCTCCAACTTTTAAACGTTGCCAAACATCACTGAACCCAGAGCACTATATAACTGTACTAACATCCATATAGTGCAGACAAGTAGGACTAGAGTTTTTTTCCCAAAGTTAGGGTGTGCAATACACTCACCACCAAAATACGCACAAATGCAAACACAGCTAAAAAGGAAGACGGAAAACAAGTGAAAGAGAGAGGCATAGAGGGAAAGGAAAATAATTAAGATAATTAGTCTCCTGATCCCAAATTGACTTTCTAAACTGGGTTTGATGAGGTGTGTGTGTGCGTGTGTGATTTTGCCATGTTAGCAGTGATATCCTCCGTCCCAATGCTCCAGTGTATATCCCTTAGCTAACACTCACAGTCCCCCCAACAGACATCCCTCGACACACCCCTCTTCTCTTCCGCTGACTGAAAGTGTGTATGTGTGTGTATGTGTGTTTCCAAACAAAACAAAACAATGCAGAGACAGGAACAATAACAACAACAGCCGGCAATCAAACAATACAGCACTGCTGGAAGATAAAGGATGCTCCATTTTTCAGGCGGAGAAATCTACATAATTACTGTACTATAATTGAATTATACACAACAATATGTTCAGGCATGGACACACACCCGAACTCACACACACAAGCACAAACCAGCACTGAAGTTCAATTCCTTAGGGGACGTCGCGAGGACCGAGATTATACCTATTCTTCAACTAAAAAGCATTTTAAATTTCACCGCCCGCAGTGTTTTGGAAAGCCAAACGTTTTCCATCATTGTTTACAGTATTATTGTGGTCACAGAGGCTATATGTCTTATGAAAATCCATTAGCGCTTGCTCTAATCTGAAATCACATTGTTGTCTTTGTGAGGTCTAGTTTACTGCCAGATTGCCGCATATGGAGGTATTCAGACTGCATTCAGCGCAAGGCGTGGAGTTATTTTGAGCCAACTTTGTCACACTGTGTCCAACACACCAACTTCAGAGACGGGAGGGCAATTTCTTTGAAAGTGCCTGGGATGTGTGCATTACCGTTTCCCTTTGCTGCTGTTCCAAGGATTTCTAGCACATACAGTATCAAAGCTCACTTGCAGGCATGTTCTGTTTGAGAAGGGGTGGTTGGGAGCAGAATGAGTGTTGTGGCTTCACTGTGCCCTAACCCACAATGGAGCCACCTCATGGCCCCCACAGGCTTCCACTTCAAGAGCCCTTTGTTCAAAAATGTACTTGTTCTCTTATTCTTTTTGGGGAGCTGTGTAATAGGGTACAAAAAGCATGACGAAAAGGGAGTAATTCCTTTCTCCCTTAGTCCCTTCTCCCTCTAATTTACTCTCTCTCTCCTTCGCTCTTTCTCTCTCTCCTTCGCTCTTTCTCTTTCTCCTTCGCTCTTTCTCTCTCTCTTTCTCTCTTTCTCTCTATCATTCGCTCTTTCTCTCTCTCCTTCACTCTTTCTCTCTCTCTTTTGCTCTTTCTCTCTATCCTTCGCTCTTTCTCTCTCTCCTTCTACCTGTCTCTGCTTCACTCTTTCTTTATGTTATCTTCCCTTTCCCTCTCACTCTCCTTCTCTCTCCATCTCTATCTCCATCTCTTTCCCTCTCACTCTCCTTCTCTCTCCATCTCTATCTCCATCTCTTTCCCTCTCACTCTCCTTCTCTCTCCATATCTATCTCCATCTCTTGCCCTCTCACTCTCCTTCTCTCTCCATCTCTATCTCCATCTCTTTCCCTCTCACTCTCCTTCTCTCTCCATCTCTCTCTCCATCTCTTTTCCTCTCACTCTCCTTCTCTCTCATCTCTATCTCCATCTCTTTCCCTCTCACTCTCCTTCTCTCTCCATCTCTATCTCCATCTTATGCCCTCTCACTCTCCTTCTCTCTCCATCTCTCTCTCCATCTCTTTCCCTCTCACTCTCCTTCTCTCTCTATCTCTATCTCCATCTCTTTCCCTCTCACTCTCCTTCTCTCGCTCTCCTCTCTCCTGTGCGCTGCTGATTTAACTGGCGATGCTAATGATCCATCCCCTCTATTCTGATGCAAGGTCTGTCTGCACGGTTCCCTTTCATCCACATACAAATGTGATCTTATTGCCTCTTCACCCTCGGGCCTTTTAAGATGCCTTTTTGAAATATGCTGTTTGATAAGCACATCATTGGCTAAGTCCCCGCAGTGATTAGAGCTGGCTTTAATGTGAGCAGGGAGTGAGGCTGGAGCTCCTGAACCTCGGGCCCCTGGCCCCTGGCTCCTGGCTCCTGGCTCCTGGCTCCTCGGCCCTTGGCATATGTTGGGGCCACTGGGAGCTCACTGTAGTGGTGAAGAGGGCACACACACACACACACACACACACACACACACACACACACACACACACACACACACACACACACACACACACACACGGCTGCTCCAAAACAGCTGTCTCTCATCCTCTGACCTCAGCAGGGAGAGATTAAACAGGGGGAGGACACTAGGGGGGATGAGCCTCTCAGTCTCTCAGACACTCCGCCTCTGTGTGAATGAAGCCCTTACTGGTACGGTATCCCACATCTCTATTCCAGGAGGAGGACAGGGACTGTGGAAGTAGGATTTGCTTGAAGGTCTTTTTGCTGTGCTTCTTGTAGAGATACACAGTGATCTCATTTTGAGTAGGATGTGCAGGATGCCTTTTCATCACTATCTCCCTGACCACTAGGGAGCACAGGATACAATTACTGTAGCAGGTGCTTTTAATCATTTCTCACGCACCATTTCATGCACCCAAAACCTTTTAATTCTTGTGGATGTTCACACAGTATGTCTATTTTCCTATTACACTTTATGGGCCCCCAGGCCCTGTTATTTGGGTTTGTTATTACAAACAGAGTGCCATGTGTTTTGCTTAAAGATGAGGTCAGTAAAGATGGTCAGAGATGCGGCCGTTTATCAATGACATTGTTTATTATGACAGGTCTGGGCCTTGTGATTTAGGCATGAAATCTGTGTTCCGCCAGGCTGAGAAAACGTCTGTCTGCCAGCTCTGACGTCACCACTCAATTATCTCCCAACGCTGTCAGACCTGACCAGACCGCTCTCACACCAAGCTGACCCAACAGATGCACGTTTTAACGTCTACCCACACACATATACGCATGCATGCAGGATATCACCTGTTGCTCTCCCCAGCTTGGCTCGGTTGGGAGTGTGTGTATGTCCGTGTGTGTGTGTGCGTTTGTGTGTGTGGCTCTACTTCGGCCTCAACACTAGCCATTATTCCGAACACGATTACTCTTTCAGTAGTGTTAATTGCATTTCCAAGGACACACATGCTTTTTCAAGTACAGTCCCATCGAAATAGACAACAAAAACAATAACTCTCTCAAGTATCACCAAATGAAATGCCACTTCTACTCCACTTCAAGTAGCGCACTGCTTTAACAAATGCACCTAGGTGGCAGGGAAACACAAACAGATCCCCCATAAGCCTCCAGGGTTGTTTCCCTCTCTTTCCCAGCCTGGCTATCGGATACGATCACTGTACACAGCCTGTAAGACTAAAGTAAATAAATACAGTCAAGCACTTCAGAGAGGCGTCGGCTTCTATCATGATAAAACTGATGCTATGCTACACTCCACTTCCCCCCTCCTAGTACAGTCGTGGTCAAAAGTTTTGAGAATGACACAAAAATTAATTTGGGGTAAAGTCAATTTCTCTGATGAATCCCCTTTTCGATTGTTACAGTCCTGTGTAATGCCAACAATAAAGCATCCTGAGACATTTTACATTTACATTTACGTCATTTAGCAGACGCTCTTATCCAGAGCGACTTACAAATTGGTGCATTCACCTTATAGCCAGTGGGATAAACATTTTACACATTTTTATGATTTTATTAGTTTTTTTTTCTAATTATTTCATTTATGATTTTATATATATTTTTATTTTTATTTTTTTCTTAAAATCTATTTTATCATTTTTTAGTATATCTTGTTTTCTTTTTTACCTTTATTTTATTTTTGACCTTTTCTTTTTCTTTCCTTTTTTATTAGTTTTTTTCTTTTTTGGGGTGGGGTGGGGTGGGGTAGAAGGATTACTTTATCCTATCCCAGGTGTTCCTTAAAGAGGTGGGGTTTCAAATGTCTCCGGAAGGTGGTGAGTGACTCCGCTGTCCTGGCGTCGTGAGGGAGCTTGTTCCACCATTGGGGTGCCAGAGCAGCGAACAGTTTTGACTGGGCTGAGCGGGAACTGTGCTTCAGCAGAGGTAGGGGAGCCAGCAGGCCAGAGGTGTATGAACGCAATGCCCTCGTTTGGGTGTAGGGACTGATCAGAGCCTGAAGGTACGGAGGTGCCGTTCCCCTCACAGCTCCGTAGGCAAGCACCATGGTCTTGTAGCAGATGCGAGCTTCAACTGGAAGCTAGTGTAGTGTGCGGAGGAGCGGGGTGACGTGAGAGAACTTGGGAAGGTAGAACACCAGACGGGCTGCGGCATTCTGGATGAGTTGTAGGGGTTTAATGGCACAGGCAGGGAGCCCAGCCAACAGCGAGTTGCAGTAATCCAGACGGGAGATGACAAGTGCCTGGATTAGGACCTGTGCCGCTTCCTGTGTAAGGCAGGGTCGTACTCTCCGAATGTTGTAGAGCATGAACCTACAGGATCGGGTCACCGCCTTGATGTTAGCGGAGAACGACAGGGTGTTGTCCAGGGTCACGCCAAGGCTCTTCGCACTCTGGGAGGAGGACACAACGGAGTTGTCAACCGTGATGGCGAGATCATGGAACGGGCAGTCCTTCCCCGGGAGGAAGAGCAGCTCCGTCTTGCCAAGGTTCAGCTTGAGGTGGTGATCCGTCATCCATACTGATATGTCTGCCAGACATGCAGAGATGCGATTCGCCACCTGGTTATCAGAAGGGGGAAAGGAGAAGATTAGTTGTGTGTCGTCTGCGTAGCAATGATAGGAGAGGCCATGTGAGGATATGACAGAGCCAAGTGACTTGGTGTATAGCGAGAATAGGAGAGGGCCTAGAACTAAGCCCTGGGGGACACCAGTGGTGAGAGCACGTGGTGCGGAGACAGCTTCTCGCCACGCCACTTGGTAGGAGCGACTGGTCAGGTAGGACGCAATCCAAGAGTGAGCTGCGCCGGAGATGCCCAGCTCGGAGAGGGTGGAGAGGAGGATCTGATGGTTCACAATATCAAAGGCAGCAGACAGGTCTAGAAGGACAAGAGCAGAGGAGAGAGAGTTAGCTTTAGCAGTGCGGAGAGCCTCCGTGACACAGAGAAGAGCAGTCTCAGTTGAATGACCAGTCTTGAAACCTGACTGAGACCATTCATATGTGGGGTTGCTTCTCAGCCAAGGGAGTAGGCTCACTCACAATTTTGCCTAAGAACACAGCCATGAATAAAGAATGGTACCAACACTTCCTCAGAAATCAACTTCTCCCAACCATCCAAGAACAGTTTGGTGATGACCAATGCATTTCCAGCATGATGGAGCACCTTGCCATAAGGCAAAAGTGATAACTCAGGGAACAAAACATTGAAATGTTGGGTCCATGGCCAGGAAACTCCCCAGACCTTAATCCCATTGAGAACTTGTGGTCAATCCTCAAGAGGCAGGTGGACAAACAAAATCCCACAAATTCTGCAAGAATGGGCTGCCATCAGTCAGGATGTGGCCTAGAAGTTAATTGACAGCATGCCAGGGCGGATTGCAGAGGTCTTGAAAAAGAAGGGTCAACACTGCAAATATTGACTCTTTGCATAAACTTAATGTAATTGTCAATAAAAGCCTTTGACATGCTTGTAATTATACTTCAGTATACCATAGTAACATCTGACAAAAATATCTAAAAACACTGAAGCAGCAAACTTTGTGAAGACCAATACTTGTGTCATTCTCAAACTTTTGACCACGACTGTACACAGCAGGGTGCTAGCTACTGTATTGTATGTTTAGAGTGGTGTACAGGAGATAGAGATGTAATGTATAGATCTGTCACAATGCCCTATTCTTCACAACAGAAAGCCATACTGCTGAAATACATGATATACAGTTTTATGTATGGGATATGATGGATATTGATCAGTGGAGTCTCTTCTGAGGAGGAAGGTCATGACCATTCTACTCAGTGAATTTTATAAAAATTAAAATAGCTAAACATTAAAAAAGTGATCCTTTTTAGATCAAACCATACAAAAAAATATTCACTTCACCAAATAACTGATTAAAACACACTCATTTGCAATGAAGGTCTACAGTAGCCTCAACAGCACCCTCTAGGGTAGCACCATGGTATAGCCGGAGGACAACTATTTTCTGTCCTCTTCTGGGCACATTGACTTCAACACAAACCCTACGAGGCTCATGGTTCTCACCCCCTTCCATAGACTTACACAGTAATTACGACGACTTCCGGAGGAGGTTCTCCAACCTATCAGAGCTCTTGCAGTATGAACTGACATGTTGTCCAAAGGATCAGATAATAATTAATCTAGCATTGAAAGCATAAGCTACAGCTAGCTAGCAGTGTAATGAATTAAGTGTGGTGAGCTCCTTCGTCTATGCCTGCCTGGTGGTGACAGTGGTGTCAGGGGGCTTAAGACAGATCAGGAGCATAAATATCTCTGCTGCAAGCTTTCGGTTTTATTAACTTATTGCCACCAGGGCCCACCAGTGTTACTGCTAAACTGCTTGCTGTACACTGTACTGCGTAATTGTACACATGGATTGGATTGTCGGTTTACTAACACATTAGTTCTTGTTCTTTGACTATAATATTAATATAGTGACAAAGATGTAGGCTGTATAGCATTTAGCGTTTATGGTATGAAGGTTTTGCTTGGAGAGCCCTGGTTTGGACTAATGATTACACCCCAGATCAGCTAGATCAGGGACGGGCAACTCCAGTCCTCTGGGGCCTGATTGGTTTCACACTTTTGCCCCAGCCTCAGCTAACACACCTGACTCCAATAATCTACTAGCCTAATCATGATATTCAGTTTAGAATGCAATTAGTTTAATCAGCTGTGTTTGCTAGGGATGGGGAAAAAGTGTGACACCAATCAGGCCTCTAAGGACTGGAGTTGCCCATCCCTGAGCTAGATGCAGGCAAGAGTGTGCAAGGCGGTATTGCATGTGTCACTGTCTGCAGGGGTGTCATGCACCCCAAAAATCTGAGGGAGCACAAATTAAGTGAGGATGGCTGTGGGTGGTTAGCCCCCTGTCCATAAATTGGATACATTTGCAATAGCAATAACAGCTTTTTCCTGCAATCTAGAGCCATAATCATTATGCTTAATTCTATGTCAAAAATATGTGTATTTTTCTGCGTATCTTAGTTTTAAGAAACTAAATATGCTTCTCTGCATCTCTGCTAGTTTTGAGGTTGGGCGATTGGGAACCTATCTGGGCTAGCTAAAGCCAACTTCATAAAATTGTTAGGTGACAAGTAGTATTACAGAGAATATATATTTTTTAATTGTTATGATTATTATTATTATTATTACTAAACAGGACAAATCTGAGGGGGCAAATCTGTGCCCCCTATGGGCATGATGACTCTGACTGTCTGTCACCTTGATTAATTCAATTTGTCTCTCCATCTGTGCACATACATTATAAACTTTCATTTGTAGGCTAGGTTGTACAGTGCCTTGCAAAAGTATTCATCCCCCTTGGCGTTTTTCCTATTTTCTTGCATTACAACCTGTAATTTAAATTGATTTTTATTTGGATTTCATGTAATGGACATACACAAAATAGTCCAAATTGGTGAAGTGAAATGAAAAAAATAACTTGTTTCAAAAAATAGTAAAATATAAACAACGAAAAAGTGGTGCGTGCATATGTATTCACCCCCTTTGCTGCAAAGCCCCTAAATAAGATCTGGTGCAACCAATTACCTTCAGAAGTAACATAATTAGTTAAATAAAGTCCACATGTGTGCAATCTAAGTGTCACATGATCTCAGTATATATACACCTGTTCTGAAAGGCCCCAGAGTCTGCAACACCACTAAGCAAGGGGCACCACCAAGCAAGCGGCACCATGAAGACCAAGGAGCTCTCCAAACAGGTCAGGGACAAAGTTGTGGAGAAGTAGAGATCAGGAGTGGGTTATAAAAAAATATCAGAAACTTTGAACATCCCACGGAGCACCATTAAATCCATTATTAAAAATTGGAAAAATATGGCACCACATCAAACCTGCTGGCCGAGTTTTGGTGAGATGGCCGCCCACCAAAACTCACAGACCAGTCAAGGAGGGCATTAATCAGAGAGGCAACAAAGAGACCAAAGATAACCCTGAAGGAGCTGCAAAGCTCCACAGCGGAGATTGGGAGTATCTGTCCATAGAACCACTTTAAGCCGTACACTCCACAGAGCTGGGCTTTACGGAAGCGTGGCTAGAAAAAACTTGAGTGGTTTAAGGGAAAACATTTAAATGTCTTGGACTGGCCTAGTCAAAGCCCAGACCTCAATCCAATTGAGAATATGTGGTATGACTTAAAGATTGCTGTACACCAGCGGAACCCATCCAACTTGAAGGAGCTGGAGCAGTTTTGCCTTGAAGAATGGGAAAAAATCTCAGTGGCTAGATGTGCCAAGCTTATAGAGACATACCCCAACATACTTGCTACTGTAATTGCAGCAAAAGGTGGCTCTACAAAGTATTGACTTTGGGGGGGGGGGGGGGGGGGGGGGGGGGGGGGGGGGGGGGGGTGAATAGTTATGCACGCTCAAGTTTTATTTTTTTGTGTGTCTTTTTTCTTGTTTGTTTCACAATAAAAATTATTTTGCATCTTCAAAGTGGTAGGCATGTTGTGTAAATTAAATTATACAAACCCTCAAAAAATCCATTTTAATTCCAGGTTGTAAGGCAACAAAATAGGAAAAATGCCAAGGTGTGTGAATACTTTCGCAAGCCACTGTAGCAACCTCATGATGGGTATTATGTAGGGCAAATTCAAGTATCATGTCGTAGCCTAAACCTATTGATGTTACATTGAGCAGGGTGAATGGAATATGAATGACAGTCATCCAATATGCTGTAATAGAAATAAGGCCATGCTCATAATTGTTTTTATTGTCCTCCTGTCACGATCGTCTGAAGGATGAGACCAATACGCAGCGCGTGTTCCGAGATACATGATGACTTTATTAAATAAAGTGACCACAGAGAAAACAACAAAATACGATACGTGAAGTTCCACTGCTGAAATAACAACAAACAGCCACACGGAAACAAAAACCCACAAACAAAGGTGAAACCACACAGATTAAATATGGCTCCCAATCAGAGATAACGAGCCGAACAGCTGACACTCGTTACCTCCGATTGGGAGTCATATGCCCAATAAACAACAAAACCAAACATAGAAAATGAACAACCAGATCCCACATAGAAATACACCCAAAAGAAAATGACAACCCTGGCTCACAACAAAGAGTCCCGGAGCCAGAACGTCACAGTACCCCCCCCTAAAGGCGCGGACTGCGACCGCGCCTCACAACCCCACAATAGGGGAGGGCTGGGTGGGTGTTGCTCCCCGGAGGCGGTTCCGGCTCCGGGCTTGACCACCACCCCACTATAGTTCCTACCCGCTTTCTTAACCTCCTCCCAATGACCACCCTCCACTTAAACCCACCTGGATAAATGGGCAGCACCGGACTAAGAGGCAGCACAAGGCTAAGGGACAGCACCGGACTAAGGGGCAGCACAGGACTACGTGGCGGATCCTGGCTGGCTGGCTCTGACGGATCTGGCTGCTCATGGCTGGCTGACGGATCTGGCGGCTCATGGCTGGCTGACGGATCTGGCGGCTCATGGCTGGCTGACGGATCTGGCCACTCATGGCTGGCGGAAGGCTCTGGCTGATCCCGTCTGGCGGAAGGATCTGGCTGCTCCTGTCTGGCGGAAGGCTCTGGCTGATCCGGTCTGACGGAAGGCTCTGGCTGCTCCTGTCTGGCGGAAGGCTCTGGCTGCTCCTGTCTGGCGGAGAGCTCTAGCGGCTCCGGTCTGGCGGACGGCTCTGTAGGCTCATGGCAGACGGGCGGCTTAGCAGGCTCATGGCAGACGGGCAGCTCCTGCGGCGCTTGGCAGACGGACAGTTCAGACGGCGTTGGGCAGACGGGCAGTTCAGGCGCCGTTGGGCAGACGGGCAGTTCAGACGGCGTTGGGCAGACGGACAGTTCAGGCCCCGTTGGGCAGACGGCAGACTCTGGCCGTCTGAGGCGCATCGTAGGCCTGGTGCGTGGTGCCGGAACAGGAGGTACCGGGCTGAGGATACGCATCTCAGGGCTAGTGCGGGGAGAAGCAACAGGGCATGCAGGACCCTGGGGACGCACATAAGTCCTAGTGCGTGGTGCCGGAACTGGTGGTCCCGGGCTGAGGACACGCATCTCAGGGCTAGTGCGGGGAGCAGCAACAGGGCATGCAGGACCCTGGGGACGCACATAAGTCCTAGTGCGTGGTGCCGGAACTGGTGGTCCCGGGCTGAGGACACGCATCTCAGGGCTAGTGCGGGGAGCAGCAACAGGACGCACAGGACTCTGGGAACACACAGGAGGCTCGGTGCGTGGTGTAGGCACTGGTGGTACTGGGCTGGAGCGGGGAGGTGGCGCCGGAAATACCGGACCGTGCAGGCGTACTGGCTCCCTTGAGCACTGAGCCTGCCCAACCCTACCTGGTTGTATGCTCCCCGTCGCCCGACCAGTACGGGAAGGAGGAATAACCCGCACCGGGCTATGTGGGCGAACCGGGGAAACCATACGTAGGGCTGGTGCCATGTAAGCCGGCCCGAGGAGACGCATTGGTGGCCTGCTGCGTGGGGCCGGCCTCATGACATCCGGCTCAACACTCAATCTAGCCCGGCCGATACGAGGAGCTGGAACGTACCGCACCGGGCTATGCCTGCGTACAGGAGACACCATGCGCTCTACTGCGTAACATGGTGTCTGCCCGTACTCCCGCTCTCCACGGTCAGTCCAGGGAGTAGGCGCAGGTCTCCTACCTGCCTTCGCCACACTCCCTTTTAGCCCCCCCCCAAGAAATTTTTGGGGAGTAACCACGGGCTTCCAGCCTCGACTCCGCGCTGCCTCCTCATACCACCTCCTCTCGGCTGCAGCTGCCTCCAGCTCTTCACGAGGGCGGTGGTACTCCTCTGGTTGTGCCCAAGGACCCTTACCAGCCCTTATCTCCTCCCATGTCCAAAAGTCCTTAGGAGGCTCCCATAAATCCTGCGTAGGTAGGTCCTGTTGCCGCTTGTTACGCCGCTTGGTCCTCTTGTGGTGGGTTTTTCTGTCATGATCGTCTGAAGGATGAGACCAATACGCAGCGCGTGTTCCGAGATACATGATGACTTTATTAAATAAAGTGACCACAGAGAAAACAACAAAATACGATACGTGAAGTTCCACTGCTGAAATAACAACAAACAGCCACACGGAAACAAAAACCCACAAACAAAGGTGAAACCACACAGATTAAATATGGCTCCCAATCAGAGATAACGAGCCGAACAGCTGACACTCGTTACCTCCGATTGGGAGTCATATGCCCAATAAACAACAAAACCAAACATAGAAAATGAACAACCAGATCCCACATAGAAATACACCCAAAAGAAAATGACAACCCTGGCTCACAACAAAGAGTCCCGGAGCCAGAACGTCACACCTCCCTACTCTTGAACGGCACGAACCGCCACTGAGAAGGAAAGCCTTCCTGAAGATTGTTGTATTTAGTCACGACGACTAGTGAGGAGACCAACGGTTAAGAGGTTGGTTAGCAAAACTGACGTAGATCAGTATCTATATTCATTCTACTTCATCCTCATGCTAAGCCTCCCTTGGTTGGATGAGTTCCCAGACCTCAATGTGTGTCGTAAGGATTCGCTGCGTCATTGATGGGTCAGTGGTTTTACTGGAAGGTCATAGGATAATGAGAGTCATAGTGGTTTCACAAGAACCAAGCCAATAGTACAGTACACAGTAAGTGACCAGTTTTACCACACTAATTCAAAGTCATGGGGTTTGGTGGTTGTGGTCAGATAGCGATTTGTCAGCTTAGCAGAAACTATTGTCCAAAGGGACCGCAGGATCGCTGTTGGTAAGCTTTAACTTATTTCTGTAAAGCTAAATATTTTCATGGAATATTTGTTGATGTTAGGGTAGAACAATGCTTTATTCACAGAAATACTCTGGCTGTCAGTCCTATTGCTTAATTATAGAGTTTGTTACTATGATGTGTTTAAAACGTACAATCTTTTCGCTGAAAGAAAGAATGAGTGCTGATGGGAAATCTCTTTCGTCCAGATGTCCAATAAGGTGACATCATCAACTCTGTCAATCAAAACCTCAGGAAGTAGTGGTGCTAAGGATGCTGCAGCACCCCTTAAAACCAGAATAAAACTAAAAAAAGTTGTGCACTGGGCCTTTACTAGTCATGTATTAGCGGAGTGATATAGCTGTCTCTAGCACAGGCAACAAAACAAAAATCTGTGCATACAAAAAACTGCTAGATCCATGTCCTCGTTCAGCCACAACTCTGAGAAACATCGATATTACCGTTTTTCAGTTCCTGTTGAAAAAAATTGTTTTTAACAAAAGTTGTGCACTGGGCCTTTACTAGTCCTGTATTAGTGGACCGATACAGCCATCTGTAGCGCGAAAACATCGCAGCACCCACACCCCCAAAGATCTTCCCGTAGCTATGGCAATTGTCCTACTCCTACCCGACACACTACAGCCACCTGCTACGAACTGTAGTGAGAGAACATGCGGTTCATACAAACACACACACACTCAATCTATTTCCTCCCTTCTTTTCCCATATCTGTCCCTTTCTCCCTGCGTAGTGCCGACAGACCTCATCATAATTTAATATTTTACCATAAAGTCCCCTTCACAGCCAAGAGCCATTCAGAATCCATTGACTCAGTCATTAGGTAATGCCTTCATGCATGTGGAATGAATTTATGATAAATAACGTAATGTGCCACATGAAGAAAGCTTCAGTCACGCAACCAAAACAGTGGCAAATGCAATGCACTGGGATAACTAATAGCACTTGTCACAGGGAGAGGGAAGCACTTTGTCCTGCTAGATACACTGGCTGACTTGTATGCTTTCTGTAGTTGTGTGTGTGCGCGAGTGTGTGCACACGTACACACACCTCTCCATGCTTGCATTCCCTTGTGCCCTGTGTTAGGTGTTACAGGTATTTCAAAAGAAACACACCTACAAGAGGTTATGTAAGAGCCCTCTCCATCCTGCCAACGTTAAGCTCCTTTTGTAATGACATGATCACTCCCTCTGGAAAAACACTGTAGCGGTAAAACTAGGCAAACAGGTGTAGGGAGTTGTTAGAAGGTGTGTGTATGTGTGTTTGTGTGTGTGTGTGTGTGACTGTGCCTATAACAGTGTGTGTGTGTGTGTGTGTGTGCATGTGTGTGAACAGTGTGTGTGTTTGTGTGTGCATGTGTGTGTGTCTGTGCCTATAACAGTGTGTGTGTGTGTGTGTGTGTGTGTGTGTGTGTGTGTGTGTGTGTGTGTGTGTGTGTGTGTGTGTGTGTGTGCGTGCGTGCAGTGTGTGTGTGTTTCTATGACAGAGCCCTGGAGGTGTTGTCAGTCTCGGGGGTGGCAGCATGGGCACTGCCTGGGGAGTGGGAGAAATTGGGAGTAGCGATATGACAAATGTGTGATCATCTGGCCCGATCTTTTTTCCACCCACTCACTACAGCTGTCCTCTCTGGTCCCATGGAACCATTCTAAGACTATTTATAGTTCCTCTGTGATGAGGTGGAACTGATTCCCACTTACACTCTGAGTGATGTCACCAGGGTGGCGAGCCAGGGGACGAGGGGAACGAGGAGGGCTGGGGTACCTGCTGTGAGCTTCTGTTGCTCGTACGTATGCATTTAGGAACCCACACACGGATGGACTCGCACACACGGACATACGGACACGTTTGTATGGTGTTTTTTCAGGAATTTCTTTTCCGTTTTTAATGTCAAACAGTTGACAGTTTGTTACATTTTAAGTGAAGTCAAGGCCTAAATCCTAAACCATTACAGCCTCAACCGCAGCCCCTCGTCATGAACCTGTGAACATACTTGCCCCTACCATTCCTCCCCTCCCTCCTTCCTGTGCAACCATCTATCCATTTATCTACCCATCTATCTCTATTATAACGTACAGTATTTGATCAGATCATGCATGCTTTCAATTTTCAATAGCTTCAATCATTAGACTGTAGTTAAATCAGACAGATTGCTCAAGATTGACTTAGAAATTCGACATCTGTCCTTGTCCAGAGGATGTCGGGAAATCCCTTCAAAACTGGCCAATAGGGGCAATAGTGAGCGCTATTACCATCACGTAAGCTTGGGTTTTGCTAGGGCGTTGTGGACAGGGGAGGTGGATGGGCGTAATCCCACGACTCCGGATCTGAAAGTTGCGCGTTCAATCCCAGTGGTTGACACTCAAGTTTTGTTGTTTGTTTTAACCCTATCCAAAACCTTAACCTTCAACTTCGTTTGGAGCAACTGAAATTTGACATTTGGCGAAACGTGAATAAACGTCAAAATCTGAAGTGAAATTGGTAAAACTGTGAGATCTTGTTGAGCTAAATACCCCAATACCTAAATGCCCCATCACTAAAATTACCCCTTACTACCCCCTCTTCCTCCTCTCCTCCTCTCCCCGAACATTTCCAGACTCTAATGTACGTGAAGCAGTCAGTAATGGTGTTCGATTACAATGAGAGCACCTCGCTACTAAACGTCTGTTTTTTTTCACGGGCTGGAAATATTCACGCAGTTAAGTGTAATTCACACAGGCACACATACACGCATGCACACACACACACGCACACACGCACACACGCACACACGCACACGCACACACACACACACACACACACACACACACACACACACACACACACACACACACACACACACACACACACACACACACACACACACACACACCACATCTATTTCTACTAATAGAGCCCCTCCATTGTGAATAATGACCCCAGCTCTGTGCTGTTATTCTATCCTGGCCAGCAGGCTAAAAGCTGCAGTGAGAATGGAGATGAGAATGATGTTATTACCTTTAGCTCTATTCTCTCTCACTTCCATGTTAGCTTTAAAAGCTGAGGGAGATAACAGACCAAGAGCTGTATGGTTTAAGTGTGTAAGTGATGAAAGTAGCCTCCTACACTCTCCCTTTCTCAAGGAATGCCTAGCCTTTTGTTGTTTGCACTTGTTCTTGTAGCTACTTATCTTCATCTCCTTTTTCTCTCCACTCTCTCTTTCTTTCTTTCTATCTCTCTCTCTCTCTCTCTCTCTCTCTCTCTCTCTCTCTCTCTCTCTCTCTCTCTCTCTCTCTCTCTCTCTCTCTCTCTCTCTCTCTCTCTCTCTATCTCTCTCTCTCTCTCTATCTCTCCCAACCCCCGCAACATTATTTCTCACACAAACACATCACCCCACTCCATCTCCATCAGAACAGAACATAATACTCTTTGTTCTGGCCAGAGCAGTCTTTCCTCCGGACACTTCCAGGCTGGAAATCCTGTCCTGCAGTCACTCCATCCTGGGCCAGCAGATCACAGCACCTCCCCTGGGTCTACCCTGGCAGCCAGAGGGATGCCTGCTATGCCAGCAATGCTAGTTATGCCACCATTGAAACTGGGTACTTCCCTGCTGCCCTATTCAATGATGTAACTTTATGCAGAGCCATGACACCAAGCCGTGTGTGTGAGGGTGGGGATGTGTGTGTGTGTCTGAGGCTCATCCTCACCCAGACCTGTCTACTGACCATCCTCTCACCCCTTCCATTGCAGAAAGAGAGAGAGAGAGAGCAAGGGAGCAGGTGCACTGCATTAGTAAATGTCGCTTTTCAGATGTATGCGCCTAATACACCTAGTCACTGTCTATCTACAGTGCCTTCGGAAAGTATTCTGACCCCTTTACTTTTTCCACATTTTGTTGCATTACAGCCTTATTCTCAAATTGATTAAATATTTTTTTAAATCAGCAATCTACACACAATACATGTTTTTTAGAAATGTTTGCACATTTATTAAAAATAAAAAACAGAAATAACTTATTTACATCAGTATTCAGACCCTTTGCTATGAGACTCGAAATTGAGCTCAGGTGCATCCTGTTTCCATTGATCATCCTTGAGATGTTTCTACAACTTGATTGGAGTCCACCTGTGGTAAATTCAATTGATTGGATATTATCTGGAAAGGCACACACCTGTCTATGTAAGGTCCCAGAGTTGACAGTGCATGTCAGAGCAAAAACCAAGCCATGAGGTCGAAGGAATTGTCCGTAGAGCTCCGAGACAGGATTGTGTCCAAGAACCCGATGGTCACTCTGACAGAGCTCTAGAGTTCCTCTGTGGAGATGAGAGAACCTTCCAGAAGGACAACCATCTCTTCAGCACTCCACCAATCAGGCCTTTATGGTAGAGTTGCCAGATGGAAGCCACTCCTCAGTAAAAGGCACATGACAGCCCGCTTCGAGTTTGCCAAAAGGCACCTAAAGACTCTCAGGCCATGAGAAACAAGATTCTCTGATCTGATGAAACCAAGATTGAACTCTTTGGCCTGAATACCAAGCGTCACTTATGGAGGAAACCTGGCACCATCCCTACAGTGAAGCATGGTGGTGGCAGCATCATGCTGTGGGGATGTCTTTCAGCTGCAGGGACTGGGAGACTAGTCAGGATCGAGGCAAAGATTAACGGAGCAAAGTACAGAGAGATCCTTGATGAAAACCTGCTCCAGAGTGCTCAGGACCTCAGACTGGGGCGAAGGTTCACCTTCCAACAGGTCAACGACCCTAAGCACACAGCCAAGACAACACAAGAGTGGCTTCAGGACAAGTCTCTGAATGTCCTTGAGTGGTCCAGCCAGAGCCCGGACTTGAACCCGATCGAATAGCTGTGCAGCAATGCTCCCCATCCTACCTGACAGAGCTTGAGAGGATCTGCAGAGAAGAATGGGAGAAACTCCCCAAATACAAGTGTACCAAGCTTGTAGCGTCATACCCAAGAAGACTCGAGGCTGTAATCGCTCTCAAAGGTGCTTCAACAAAGTACTGAGTAAAGGGTCTGAATACTTAAGTAAATATGATATTTCTGTTTTTTTATTTTTTATTAATTAGCAATAAATTCTAAAAACTTGTTTTTGCTTTGACATTATGGGGTATTGTGTGTAGATTAATGAGAGAGAGAAAAACAATTTAATCAATTTTATGTGGAAAAAGTAAAGTGGTCTGAATACTTTCCGAAGGCACAGTGTCAGTATGTACTGTTACTGTGTGTCTGTTGGTTGGTTCACCTGTCGGTCTTAAAGGGGGATTTGTCTGTCTGTCACATTTGACACAGATAATATGCTGTGTTGTAGCCAGTTGAACAACTAAGATAGCAACAAATTACTTACAGTTGATTCATCTCTAGGTATCATTGTGTTGGAAAGAGGTGTGAAATACAGGGAGATAGTAGACACAAAAAAGACACAAAACATGTTTAGAACTGCTTTCTGGCCCAGTCAGATTAGGTAGTAGTGAGAGGAGGACCTCTACAGTAAACTACAGGAGCAGGCTGCAGTCAACAGGCTACAGTAGGTTTACAGTAGAGAGAAAGGGAGTGGAGCTGAGAGCCTAGAGCTGATTACTGGCCCAGCCAGCCAGCAGCTGGCTGCTTCCCGCTCCTGCAGTCTACCAGGAGCCTTGTGGTCATGTGATCTCTGCTCTGGGAGCCAACCAGCAGAGGAAATGTCACTCTCCCAGCCGCCAACAAACCCATACAAGGAGCTTCCTGCCTGACACAGCTCTTCCTGCTGGCTATGTATGGACTTTCCTGCCCTTTCTCTGAGAGGACTGTGCTCTTTTCTCTCTCTCTCTCTCTCTCTCTCTCTCTCTCTCTCTCTCTCTCTCTCTCTCTCTCTCTCTCTCTCTCTCTCTCTCTCTCTCTCTCTCAGCTCACTCGCTTTCTCTCTGTTGGCAGGCCGCCCCAGCTGGCTCTGTGTGATCCTTTTTCTCTATGTGTGTGTTTTTGGCTCTGACTGTGTGTGAGGGCAATTCATTTTATGAATGCTGTCGTGTCCATGAATGACATTATATTAGTTTTCTATAATGTATCAAACAATATTGCAACTGATTAGTAAGTCATTACTATGGTATGAATGGAAACAACAACACTGAACTCAAGAGTATGATTGCTACAGTATGTGTATTTTCTATTACCTGGCTATCTCTGTACGCCAAGCTCCCTTTCAAAGCTACATGTGCTTCAACTCCTATTGATGTCTATCCACATGAACACAGGCTGACCCTCTGTGTTAATAGTCTCACAAGGGGATTTTGTAATTTTCTCCATCCTGCTGTTTCCACAGACCAAGTCCCTTTAGTCAGAGCAGCTTCCTGTCTTTCTACACTGGGCCTATCATAGGCCAAACACCTCCTTATTGTTTATCACACCATCCAGGACCTTGGGTGTGTCCCTATATTCTAAAATTGCTTCCTGTCCTCATCTCGTTTCCTCTTAGACCTTATTGTTGTCACACTATCAGGACCTGGGCTGCGCCCCGATACTCTTAAATAGCTTCTTCTCCCCGTCTCCTGTATCTGTTGTGGATGGGTGACTGGCACTGCAGTGATTCTTTTATGGCATAGATCCCAGGATATACAGTAATTGTGTCTATTGGCTAAGCTACTGTAACTGCAATCTATTTTACAGCACAGTGGGCTACTCTAGAAATAATTATTAGAACGGGCCTCCCCATTCAAGTCAATGAATAGACTCTATTTCTGTGGGGCTACCTACTGTACTATAATTGCGTCTCAGTGTGATATCCTACTGTAACTGTATCCCTGTATGTATAGTAGATTGGCTGGTGGGGGTGAGAGCTGAGAGCTGAGCTCAGGCCTCAGCAGGGAGGTAATGGGCTGAGCCTGTGAGAGGGGCAATCCCCATCACTCTTCTCCTGCCTCACTCACAGAGGATCAGGGGACAGCGGGGGAGTGGCTCCGGCCTACAGACTGACTCCCAAAGAGACTCTGAACTGAAACACGAGGAGAGGAGGAGGGGAGGGCGGGAGGAGAGAAAGGGGAGGAGATGGAGGGGGAGCAGAGGGAGGAGAAGGAGGCAGGGGGGAGAGGAAAAGGGGTAAAGAAAAGGAGGAGGAGAGGGTTCGAAGAGTAGAAGCCCCCCTGATCCACAGTACATAAACATTCTGTCCGTGTGTTTGTGAAACTCCATCTTAATAATGGACAGGTGAAAACTTTAGTTTGAATGGAAGAACAACTCTATAGACCTTTACCTTCTTTCTTCTGGAATGATTGAGACCTTGGCCAATACTCTTTCTATTACATGTGTTGAACAGGAATGGTATGATGTTGTTGAGATAGTCTTAAGTACACAGTAATCATACCTGGTCTCACCTCTGTGTACAATCAAGATTCTCAGTATGGCTGCTAACCTTCAGGTAATTCAGAATATAACCAGGGCTAACAACACTTTATGTGGTTCGTGGGGGGCGGTGGGGTGTTGGCTTTTCCACCAAACTTAATTAGTGTTTCATCTAGAAATACATGTTCATAAAGTAATTGCTTTTCAATGCAATGCTCACATTACTTTGATATGTCTTCTCATTTGTTTAAATACATTTTACTATCACTTAATCTGACTGCTCTTAATTGACAATTACATAATGAAAATGTATGTTTGAAGAGTATAAACATATAAAGTATGATATATACAGTCGTGGTCAAAAGTTTTGAGAATGACACAAATATTAATTTTCATAAAGTCTGCTGCCTCAGTTTTTATGATGGCAATTTGCATATACTCCAGAATGTTATGAAGAGTGATCAGATGAATTGCAATTAATTGCAAAGTCCCTCTTTGCCATGAAAATGAACTTAATCCCCAAAAAACATTTCCACTACATTTCAGCCATGCCACAAAAGGACCAGCTGACATCATGTCAGTGATTCTCTCATTAACACAGATCAGAGTGTTGACGAGGACAAGGCTGGAGATCACTCTGTCATGCTGATTGAGTTAGAATAACAGACTTTTTCATATGTGACGCCTGGTGTTGCTTGCACCATGCTCTTACTAACTGAGCCACACAGGTCAACTACAATGCAAAAGTACAATACAATAGTATAAAATACAATACATGATTACAATACAGGTGGAAGGTGTATGATTGCCATCCCCATGATTGTGCCACGCATCCCCATGATTGTGCCATTGCCATCCCCATGATTGTGCCAGGTCATGGATGAGTCATGCAATGACATCGATCCAGACCAATGTCAGGCTCGGATTCGCTATGCCCAAAGGTTTTTTCCCCAGGTGCATGGACAATGAGGACATTTACTGTGATATCAATGAGAACCTATGCCCAAATGCTCAAGACAGACTTGATATTGCAATCAAAGGGCAATTTTTAAACATGCATCTTAGCATTTTTTGCAATTGGATTAACTAGTTGTTAAAACAACTAAGGCCATATAAAGTTGATTTACTGTTTAACAGATTATTATTTTGTACAAAGTGAGGTGAGCGAGCGTATACAAATAAATATATGAAATAATCAGATAACATTTGAAAATACTAAACAACCTTAGTACAACACCTAATGATCTTAGAAATGTTAGCCTTTTGGTATAATGGTTTTGAAATGACAGTCACAGGGACCACATTTTGAGTCCTGGTCAGGGTACCCCTCTAATTAACTAATGGTATCAGGAGTAGGATAGCTGTCACGACTTCCGCCGAGGCTGCCTCCCCTCCTTTTTCGGGCAGGCTTCGGCGTTCGTCGTCACCGGCTTACTAACCACTGCCGTCCCCAATTATCATCACATTTGTCTTGTCTTGTCAATCACACACACCTGGTTCTAATCCCCTCATTAGTCAGTGTATAAGTGTTCCCTCTGCCCCCTTGTCCTTGTGGGTGATTGTTTGTATGTGAGAGTAGTGTAACTCGTACCAATTATTTCCTCTGTGCCTATGTATTGTTGGAGATACCGTTACAGTGTATTGCCAGGTGGATAGTTTTCCCTGTGCCTGTTTCGTTTGTCGCTATTCCAGCGTATTTTGTGTAACAAAGGAATAAACTCTTTATTCGGTGATTACCCTCCTGCGCCTGACTCCTTTCCATCACAGTCATCACAATAGCACCATTGAAAGCCCGTCCTCGCTGAGTTTTCGACACAATACAGGTATAGTTCTGCTATTTCTATTAGTTGAATCATTATCTGAAATATACAGTGCCTTCAGAAAGTATTCATACCCCTTGACTTATTCCACATTTTGTGGTGTTACAGCCGGAATTTAAAATGGATAAAATTTATATTTTTTCTCACCCATCTACGCACCATACCCTTTAATGACAAAGTGAAAACATGTTTTTAGAAATTTTGCAAATTTATTGAACATGAAATACAGAGATATCTCTTTTACATAAGTGTTCACAAGTCAATACTTTGTAGACGCAACACTGGAAGCGATTACGGCTTTGACTATTTCTGGGTAAGTCTCTAAGAGCTTTCCACACCTGGACTGTGCAACATTTGCCCATTATTCTCAACATTCTTCAAGCTCTGTCAAACTGGTTGTTGATCATTGCTACACACCCATTTTCAGGTCTTGCCAACATTCACTGTCTTCTTGGTAAACATTTCCAGTGTAGATTTGGCCTTGTGTTTTAGGTTATTGTCCTGCTGAAGGGTGAATTCATCTCCCAGAGTCTGGTGGAAAGCAGACTGAACCAGGTTTATCCTGAAAAACTCCCCAGTCCTTAACGATGCAGCCACCACTATGCTTGAAAATATGTAGAGTGGTACTCTGTAATGTGTTGTATTGAATTTGCCCCAAACATAACACTTTGTATTCAGGAAAAAAAGTGATTTTACTTTGCCAAATTTTTTGCAGTATTACTTTAGTGCCTTGTTGCAAACAGGATGCATGCTTTTTAATATTTGTATTCTGTACAGGCTTCCTTCTTTTCACTCTGTCAATTAGGTTAGTATTGTGGAGTAACTACAATGTTGTTGATCCATCCTCAGTTTTCTTCAATCACAGCCATTAAACTCTTCGACTGTTTTAAAGTCACCATTGGCCCCATGGTGAAATCCCTGAGCGGTTTCCTTCCTTGAGTTAGGAAGGACAACTGTATCTTTCTAGCGACTGGGTGTATTGATACACCATCCAAAGTGTAATTAATAATTTCACCATGCTCAAAGGAATATTCCATGTCTGCTTTTTTCTTTTGTTTTATCTACCAATAGGTGCGAGGCAGTGGAAAACCTCCCTCGTCTTTGTGGTTGAATCTGTGTTTGAAATTCACTTCTCGACTGAGGGACCTTACAGATATGTGTGGGGTACAGAGGTAAGGTAGTCATTCAAAAATCGTGTTAAAAACTTGTATTGCACACAGTGGGAGATGGTAGTGGGAGATGTGTTAAATGTAGAATTCAAGCTGAATAGAAGCTGAAGCAGTTTGTTATAGTAAGAACAGGTCTGATTACTTTAGTAGACTGCTATACAGAGTGCAACCTATTATGTGACTTGTTAAGCAAATTTTCACTCCTGAACTTATTTAGGCTTGTCACTGTATAGCAGTCTACTAAAGTAATCAGACCTGTTCTTATTACAACAAACTGCTTCAGCTTCTATTCAGCTTGAATTCTACATTTAACACATCTCCCACTACCAAACAAATATTTTTAGAAAGCTGAAGCAAGCACACACATTTCCTTCAGGAAATATACCTTTTCTAGTTCAGTCATATTTATCATACCTTACTTTGCAGGCTGACTAGCGTCTATTGATTTGCAATGTCCCATAAATTGAATGCCCAAATCAACTTAAAGTATCTACAAAACAAGTTTTGCAGTAACAAGAGTTTACAAGATGGCATAGCAGTGCAGTCATGTTCTTTGTTGTGTGTCTGTGTAAATAGCCAGTTTTTTGTATTTTTTGTATTTTTCGTACATATTTCCCTATCACACTTTTCATCCTTCTACAAAATATACTTTCCTGCAACCCGCCTCACTCAATGTGGAACGGATTCTATTATTGACTTACCTTTTATCTAGAATCTCCAGTTGATACCAGCTAGCCAGCTAACTAGGTACTTGCTATTAGCCACCGTTAGCAGTTTTCACCCAGAACATCGGATTTTCTGCCGGAATAACTGAATCACTGGACATTAACACCGGATCGCAACTAGCTAGCCGGAACCGAATTGGATGTTGCTGTTTGGCTAATCACCACTGCCCCTGAAGCAAGCACCAGTTAGCCTTGAGAAAGGCCCATATCCCGGCTATCTACCTCTCTGTCTACCGGACGGGAGTAGCCAGCTAACTAGCTACTTGCCATTAGCCACCGCTAGCGGTTTCTCACCATTGTCCGTGGCTTGCACTACCTACCAGCCAGCTCTAGCCTGGA
Source organism: Coregonus lavaretus (assembly GCF_964263955.1). Classification (NCBI taxonomy): domain Eukaryota; kingdom Metazoa; phylum Chordata; class Actinopteri; order Salmoniformes; family Salmonidae; genus Coregonus; species Coregonus lavaretus. Next base: position 70,696 of record NW_028159283.1, on the reverse strand, counting down.
CTATTATCGGCCAGTCGCGAGCCAGGCCCTTCTCCCGGCTATCTACCTCTCTGTCAACCGGACGGGAACTCCTAGTGTTGACACAGAGCCCTGCCGATCCAACAGGACTGGTCTGCTGACGAAATCGTCTGATGAGATTACAACAGGTTTCCCGTTACGACGTCGACCACGAAGATCCATCTGCTAGCCCCGGCCCGCTAGCACACGCTAGCCGTGGCCTCTTGCTCGCTAGTGCTATAGCAGTCCCCAAACTACCTCCGAACTCTCCTATTGCTGTTCACAGGACCTTATGATAACTCAGCTATACAGCTGATGCCTGCTGGACTGTTCCTTTATATGGTACCGCATCCTGTTTATGTTTAGCGAACTTTGTTGCCATTACCAGCTGTTGTCTTAGCTCTCTCGAATAACACCTCTGATTGCTTTATGCCTCTCTCTAATGTCAATATGCCTTGCTTATTGCTGTTTCGGTTATTTCTTATTGTACTATTTCACTGTAGATCCCCCAGCCCAGCTCAACCAGTCATAGATAGCTCCTTTGTCCCACCCCCCATACACGCGGAGACCGACTCAATCGGTGCCTCCAGTGATGCTATCTCTTTCATCGTTACCCAACGCTTAGGTTTACCTCCACTGTACTCATATCCTTCCATATCATTTTCTGTACATAATGCCCTGAATCTATTCTACAACGCCCAGAAACCTGCCCCTTTTTTTCTCTGTACCCAACGCGCTAGAAGACCAGTACTTAAAGCCTTTAGCCGTATCCTTATTCTACTCCTCCTCTGTTCCTCTGGTGATGTAGAGGTTAACCCAGGCCCTGTAGCCCCCAGTATCACTCCTACTCCCCAGGCGTTATCAATTGTTGACTTCTGTAACCGTAAAAGTATTGGTTTCTTGCACGTTACATCCGAAGCCTCCTCCCTAACTTTGAGTTATTCACTGCGTTAGCACACTCCGCCAACCCTGATGTCCTAGCAGTGTCTGAATCCTGGCTTAGGAAGGCCACCAAAAATTCAGAAATTTCCATCCCCAACTACAACATTTTCCATCTCGATAGAACTGCCAAAGGGGGTGGAGTTGCAATTTACTGTAGAGATAGAACTCTGCAGGCTATCGGACTATCCAGGTCTGTGCCCAAACAGTTTGAGCTTCTACTTCTAAAAATCTGCCTTTCCAGAAATAAGTCTCTCACTGTTGCCGCTTGCTACAGACCCCCCTCAGCCCGAGCTGTGCCCTGGACACCATTTGTGAACTGATTGCCCCCCATCTGTCCTCAGAGTTCGTACTGCTTGGTGACCTAAACTGGGATATGCTTAACACCCCGGCCAACCTACAATCTAAACTAGATACCCTCAATCTCACACAAATTATCAACAAACCTACCAGGTACAACCCTAAATCTGTAAACATGGGCACCCTCATAGATATCATCCTGACAAATTTACCCTCTAAATACACCTCCGCTGTCTTGAACCAGGATCTCAGCGATCACTGCCTTATTGCCTGCGTCTGTAATGGGTCCGCAGTCAAACGACCACCCCTCATCACTGTCAAACGCTCCCTAAAACACTTTAGCGAGCAGGCCTTTCTAATTGACCTGGCCCGTGTATCCTGGATGGATATTGACCTCATTCCGTCAGTAGAGGATGCCTGGTTGTTCTTTAAAAGTGCTTTCCTCTCAATCTTAAATAAGCATGCCCCATTCAAAAAATTCAGAACTAAGAACAGATACAGCCCCTGGTTCTCCTCAGACTTGACTGCCCTTGACCAGCACAAAAACATCCTGTGGTGTACTGCATTAGCATTGAACAGCCCCTGCGATATGTAACTTTTCAGTAAGTCAGGAACCAATATACACAATCAGTTAGGAAAGCAAAGGCTAGCTTTTTCAAACAGCAATTTGCATCCTGTAGCACTAACTCCAAAATGTTTTGGGACACTGTAAAGTCCATGGAAAATAAGAGCACCTCCTCCCAACTGCCCACTGCACTGAGGCTAGGAAACACTGTCACCACCGATAAATCTACAATAATCGAGAATTTCAACAAGCATTTTGCTACGGTTGGCCATGCTTTCCACCTGGCTACCACTACCCCGGCCACCAGCTCTGCACCCTCCGCTGCAACTTGCCCATGCCCCCCCGCTTCTCCTTCACACAAATTCAGACAGCTGATGTTCTGAAAGAGCTGAAAAATCTGGACCCCTACAAATCAGCTGGGCTAGACAATCTGGACCCTTTCTTTCTAAAATTAGACGCCGAAATTGTCGCAACCCCTATTTCTAGCCTGTTCAACCTCTCTTTCGTAACATCTGAGATCCCCAGAGATTGGAAAGCTGCCGCGGTCATCCCCCTCTTCAAAGGGGGTGACACTCTAGATCCAAACTGTTACAGACCTATATCCATCCTGCCCTGCCTTTCGAAAGTATTTGAAAGCCAAGTTAACAAACAGATCACCGACCATTTCGAATCCCGCCGTACCTTCTACGCTATGCAATCCGGTTTCCGAGCTGGTCATGGGTGCACCTCAGCCACGCTCAAGGTCCTAAACGATATTATAACCACGATTGATAAAAGACAGTACTGCGCAGCCGTCTTCATCGACCTGGCCAAGGCTTTCGACTCTGTCAACCACCGCATTCATATTGGCAGACTAAATAGCCTTGGTTTCTCTAATGACTGCCTCGCCTGGTTCACCAACTACTTCTCAGATAGAGTTCAATGTGTCAAATCGGAGGGCCTGTTGTCTGGACCTCTGGCCGTCTCTATGGGGGTGCCACAGGGTTCAATTCTCGGGCCGTTTCTATTCTCTGTGTATATCAATGATGTTGCTCTTGCTGCTGGTGAAGCTCGGATCCATCTCTATGCGGACGACACCATTTTGTATACATCTGGCCCTTCATTGGACACTGTGTTAACAAACCTCCAAACGAGCTTCAACGCCATACAACACTCCTTCCGTAGCCTCCAACTGCTCTTAAACACTAGTAAAAACTAAATTCATGCTCTTCAACCGAACACTGCTTGCACCCACCCACCCGACTAGAATCACTACTCTCGGCGGGTCTGACCTAGAGTATGTGGACAACTACAAACATCTAGGTGTCTGGTTAGACTGTAAACTCTCCTTCCAGACTCACATTAAGCATCTCCAATCAAAATTTAGATCTGTTTCGCAACAGTTAGATCCTATTTCGCAACAAAGCCTCCTTCACTCATGCTGCCAAACATGCCGTCGTAAAACTGACTATCCTACCGATCCTTGACTTCAGCGATGTCATTTACAAAATAGCCTCCAACACTCTACTCAGCAAATTGGATGTAGTCTATCACAGTGCCGTCCGTTTTGTCACCAAAGCCCCATATACTACCCACCATTGTGACCTGTACGCTCTTGTTGGCTGAACCTCACTACATATTCGTCGCCAAACCCACTGGCTCCAGGTCATCTATAAATCACTGCTAGGTAAATCCCCATCTTACCTTAGCTCACTGGTCACCATAGCAACATCCACCCGTAGTCTGCGCTCCAGCAGGTATATCTGTTCTCCCGAGTGGCGCAGTGGTCTAAGGCACTGCATCGCAGTGCTAGCTGTGCCACTAGAAATCCTTGTTTGAATCCAGGCTCTGTCGTAGCCGGCCGCGACCGGGAGACCCATGGGGCGGCTCACAATTGGCCCAGCGTCGTCCAAGGTAGGGGAGGGAAGTTGGTAGAGCATGGCGTTTGCAACGCCACGGTTGTGGGTTCGATTCCCACGGGGGGTATGAAAATTTAAAAAATAATGTATGCACTAACTGTAAGTCGCTCTGGATAAGAGCATCTGCTAAATAATGTAAATGTATCTTACTGGTCATCCCCAAAGCCAACACCTCCTTTGGCCGCCATTCCTTCCAGTTCTCTGCTGCCAATGACTGGAACGAACTTCAAAAATCTCTGAAGCTGGAGACTCTTATCTCCCTCACTAACTTTAAGCATCAGTTGTCAGAGCAGCTTACCGATCACTGCACCTGTACACAGCCATTCTTAAATTAGCCCACCCAACTACCTCATCCCCATATTGTTATTTATTTTGCTAATTTGCACCCTAGTATCTCTATTTGCACATCATCTTTTGCACATCTATCATTCCTGTGTTAATACGAAATTGTAACTATTTTGCACTATGGCCTATTTATTGCCTTACCTCCAACACCTTCATTAAGTTTGCAGACGACACAACAGTGGTAGGCCTGATCACCGACAACGATGAGACAGCCTATAGGGAGGAGGTCAGAGACCTGGCCGTGTGGTGCCAGGACAACAACCTCTCCCTCAACGTGACCAAGACAAAGGAGATGATTGTGGACTACAGGAAAAAAAAGAGGACTGAGCACGCCCCCATTCTCATCGACGGGGCTGTAGTGGAACAGGTTGAGAGCTTCAAGTTCCTTGGTGTCCACATCACCAACGAACTATCATGGTCCAAACACACCAAGACAGTTGTGAAGAGGGCACGACAAAGCCTATTCCCCCTCAGGAGACTGAAAAGATTTGGCATGGGTCCTCAGATCCTCAAAAAATTCTACAGCTGCACCATCGAGAGCATCCTGACTGGTTGCATCACCGCCTGGTATGGCAACTGCTTGGCCTCTGACCGCAAGGCACTACAGAGGGTAGTGCGTACCGCCCAGTACATCACTGGGGCCAAGCTTCCTGCCATCCAGGACCTCTATACCAGGCGGTGTCAGAGGAAGGCCCTCAAAATTGTCAAAGACTCCAGCCACCCTAGTCATAGACTGTCCTCTCTGCTACCGCATGGCAAGCGGTACCGGAGTGCCAAGTCTAGGTCCAAAATACTTCTCAAGAGCTTCTACCCCCAAGCCATAAGACTCCTGAACAGCTAATCATGGCTACCCGGACTATTTGCACTGCCCCCCCACCCCATCCTTTTTACGCTGCTGCTACTCTGTTAATTATTTATGCATAGTCACTTTAACTCTACCCACATGTACATATTACCTCAACTACCTCAACTAGCCGGTGCCCCCGCACATTGACTCTGCAACGATACCCCCCTGTATATATAGCCTCCCTACTGTTATTTTATTTTACTTCTGCTCTTTTATTTCTCAACACTTTTTTTGTTGTTGTTTTATTTTTACTTTTTTTGTTAAAAATAAATGCACTGTTGGTTAAGGGCTGTAAGTAAGCATTTCACTGTAATGTCTGCACCTGTTGTATTCGGCGCATGTGACCAATAAAATTTGATTTGATTTGATAACTTACTACATTCGCACACACTGTATATATATTTTCTGTTTGTATTTTTGACTTTATGTTTTGTTTACCCCATATTTAACTCTGTGTTGTTGTTTTTATCGCACTGCTTTGCTTTATTTTGGCCAGGTCGCAGTTGTAAATGAGAACTTGTTCTCAACTGGCTTACCTGGTTAAATAAAGGTAAAATAAAAATAAATAAAATAAACATAATCCAAAAGGCTTCAGCTAATCTTCTTTTTCCTACAATTACTGTTTTGTGATTCACAAATGATTATTTTGATTCACATGATTCGATTCATTATGATTTAACAGAATCCCAACTACTACAATGGCAAAGTGAATAATTTGTTTAATCAAAAATAATTGTTTAAAATAATCGATTCACATAAATCAAATGAATCAAATCAAATTGTGTATTTGCCACATGCACCGAATACAACAGGTGTAGACCTTACAGTGAAATGCTTACGTACAAGCCCTTAACCAACAATGCAATTTTAAGAAAAAAAGTGTTAAGTAAAAAATAGATAAGTAAAAAATTAAGAATAATTAAAGAGCAGTAGTGAAATAAAATAACAGTAGAGAGGCCAAATACAGGGTTGACCGGTACAGAGTCAATGTGCGGGGGCACCGGTTAGTCGAGGTAATTGAGGTAATATGTACATGTGGGTAGAGTTAAAGTGACTATGCATAGATAATAAACAGAGTAGCAGCAGCGTAAAAGAGGGGGTGGGGTGGTGTGGGACAATGCAAATAGTCCAGGTAGCCATGATTAGCTGTTCAGGAGTCTTATGGCTTGGGGGTAGAAGCTGTTAAGAAGCCTTTTGGACCTAGACTTGGTGCTCCGGTACCGCTTGCTGTGCGGTAGCAGAGAGAACAGTCTATGACTAGGGTGGCTGGAGTCTTTGACAATTTTGAGGGCCTTCCTCTGACACTGCCTGGTATAGAGGTCCTGGATGCCAGGAAGCTTGGCCCCAGTGATGTACTGGCCCATACGCACTACCCTCTGTAGTGCCTTGCGGTCGGAGGCCGAGCAGTTGCCATAACAGGCGGTGATGCAACAGGTAAGGATGCTCTCGATGGTGCAGCTGTATAACTTTTTGAGGATCTGAGGACCCATGCCACGACTTTCTTGGTGTGTTTGGACCATGATAGTTTGTTGGTGATGTGGACACCAAGGAACTTGAAGCTCTTAACCTGTTCCACTACAGCCCCTGTTCCACTACAGGCTGTCTCATCGTTGTCGGTGATCAGGCCTACCACTGTTGTGTCGTCGGCAAACTTAATGATGGTGTTGGAGTCGTGCCTGGCCATGCAGTCATGGGTGAACAGGGAGTACAGGAGGGGACTGAGCACGCACCCCTGAGGGGCCCCCGTGTGGAGGATCAGCGTGGCAGATGTGTTGTTACCTACCCTTATCGTTCCAAAAACACACACACATATCCACTACAGTTCAAAAGTTTGGGGTCACTTAGAAACTTCCTTGTTTTCAAAATATTTTTATTTTGTTTGTCCATTAAAATAACATAAAATTGATCAGAAATACAGTGTAGACATTGTTAATGTTGTAAATGGCTATTGTAGCTGGAAACCGCTCATTTTTAATGGAATATCTACATAGGCGTACAGAGGCCCATTATCAGCAACCATCAGTCCTGTTTTCCAATGGCACATTGTGTTTGCTAATCCAAGTTTATCATTTTAAAAGGCTAATTGATCATTAGAAAAACCTTTTGCAATTATGTTAGCACAGCTGAAAACGGTTGTTCTGATTAAAGAAGCAATAAAACTGGCCTTCTTGAGACTAGTTGAGTATCTGGAGCATCAGCAATTGTGGGTTCGATTACAGGATAAAAATGGCCAGAAACAAATAACTTTCTTCTGAAACTCATCAGTCTATTCTTGTTCTGAGAAATGAAGGCTATTCCATGCGAGAAATTGCCAAGAAATGGAAGATCACGTACAACGCTGTGTACTACTCCCTTCACAGAACAGAGCTAACTGGCTCTAACCAGAATAGAAAGAGGAGTGGGAGGCCCCGGTGCACAACTGAGCAAGAGGACAAATACATTAGAGTGTCCAGTTTGAGAAATAGACGCCTCACAGGTCCTCAACTAGCAGCTTCATTAAATAGTCCCCGCAAAACACCAGTCTCAACGTTAACAATGAAGAGGCGACTCTGGGATGCTGACCTTCTAGGCAGAGTTGCAAAGAGAAAGCCATATCTCATACCGCCCATCTTAATCTTTTATTTTTATTGGCCAGTCTGAGATATGGCTTTTTCTTTGCAACTCTGCCTAGAAGGTCAGCATCCCGGAGTCACCTCTTCACTGTTGACGTTGAGACTGGTGTTTTGCGGGTGGCTACTTTGAAGAATCTCAAATATAAAATATGTTGATTTTGGTTACTACATGATTCCATGTGTTATTTCATAGGTTTGATGTCTTCATTATTATTCTACAATAAAAATAAAGAAAAACCCTGGAATGAGTTGGTGTGTCCAAACTTTTGACTGGTATTGTATGTCCTGTACAGCATATACACTGAATAAAAACAATATATGAAACATGTAAAGTGTTGGTCCCATGTTTAATGAGCTGAAATAAAATATCCCACACATTTTCCATACATACAAAAACCTTATTTCTATTAAATTAGTTTACATCCCTGTTGGTGAGCATTTCTGCTTTGCCAAGATAATCCACCGGACAGGTGTGGCATATCAAGAATCTGATTAAACAGTATTATCATTACACAGGTGCACCTTGTGCTGGGGACAACACAATGCCACAGATGTCTCAAGTTTTGATTGAGTGTGCAATTGGCATGCTGACTGCAGGAATGTCCACCAGAGCTGTTGCCAGAGAATTGAATGTTCATTTCTCTACCATATGCTGACTCCAATGTCGTTTTAGAGAATTTGGCAGTACGTCCAACCGGCCTCACAACTTCAGACTACGTGTATGGCGTTGTATGGGCGAGAGGTTTGTTGATGTCAATGTTGTGCCCCATGGTGGCGGTGGGGTTATGGTATGGGCAGGCATAAGCTATGGACATCAAACACAATTGCATTTTATCGATGGAAATTTGAATGAACAGCGATACCGTGATGAGATCCAGAAGCCCATTGTCGTGCCATTCATCCATCGCCATCACCTCATGTTTCAGCATGATAATGCACGGCCCTATGTCGCAAGGATCTGTACACAATTCCTGGAAGCTGAACATTTCCCAATTTTTCCATGGCCTGCATACTCACCAGATATGTCACCCATTGAGCATGTTTGGGATGCTCTGGATCGACGTGCACAACAGCGTGTTCCAGTTCCCACCAATATCCAGCAACTTCGCACATCCATTGAAGAGGAGTGGGACAACATTCCACAGGCCACAATTAACATCCTGATAAACTCTAAGCGAAGGAGATGTTCCACGCTACATGAGGCAAATGGTGGTCACACCAGATACAGACTGGTTTTCTGATCCACGCCCCTACCTATTTTTTAAGGTATCTGTGACCAACAGATGCATATCTGTATTCCCAGTCATGTGAAATCCATAGATTAGGGCCTAATGCATTTATTTCAATTGACTGATTTCCTTATATGAACTGTAACTCAGTAAAATCTTTGAAATTGTTGCATGTTGCATTTATATTTTTGTTCAGTATATACAGTGGGTAGAACAAGTATTTGATACACTGCCGATTTTGCAGGTTTTCCTACTTACAAAGCATGTAGAGGTCTGTAATTTTTATCCTAGGTACACTTCAACTGTGAGAGATGGAATCTAAAACAAAAATCCAGAAAATCACATTGTATGATTATTTAATAATTAATTTGCATTTTATTGCATGACATAAGTATTTGATACATCAGAAAAGCAGAACTTTTGGTACAGAAACCTTTGTTTACAGAGATCATATGTTTCCTGTAGGTCTTGACCAGATTTGCACACACTGCAGCAGGGATTTTGGCCCACTCCTCCATACCTTCTCCAGATCCTTCAGGTTTCGGGGCTGTCGCTGGGCAATACAGACTTTCAGCTCCCTCCAAAGATTTTCTATTGGGTTCAGGTCTGGAGACTGGCTAGGCCACTCCAGAACCTTGAGATGCTTCTTACGGAGCCACTCCTTAGTTGCCCTGGCTGTGTGTTTCGGGTCGTTGTCATGCTGGAAGACCCAGCCACGACCCATCTTCAATGCTCTCGCGATACATGGCCCCATCCATCCTCCCCTCAATATGGTGCAGTCGTCCTCTCCCCTTCGCAGAAAAGCATCCCCAAATAATGATTTTTCCACCTCCATGCTTCACGGTTGGCATGGTGTTCTTGGGGTTGTACTCATCCTTCTTCTTCCTCCAAACACGGCGAGTGGAGTTTAGACCAAAAAGCTCTATTGTTGTCTCATCAGACCACATGACCTTCTCCCATTCCTCCTCTGGATCATCCAGATGGTCATTGGCAAACTTCAGACGGGCCTGGACATGCGCTGGCTTGAGCAGGGGGACCTTGCGTGCGCTGCAGGATTTTAATCCATGACGGCGTAGTGTGTTACTAATGGTTTTCTTTGAGACTGTGGTCCCAGCTCTCTTCAGGTCATTGACCAGGTCCTGCCGTGTAGTTCTGGGCTGATCCCTCACCTTCCTCATGATCATTGATGCCCCACAAGGTGAGATCTTGCATGGAGCCCCAGACCGAGGGTGATTGACCGTCATCTTGAACTTCTTCCATTTTCTAATAATTGCGCCAACAGTTGTTGCCTTCTCACCAAGCTGCTTGCCTATTGTCCTGTAGCCCATCCCAGCCTTGTGCAGGTCTACAATTCTATCCCTGATGTCCTTACACAGCTCTCTGGTCTTGGCCATTGTGGAGAGGTTGGAGTCTGTTTGATTGAGTGTGTGGACAGGTGTCTTTTATACAGGTAACGAGTTCAAACAGGTGCAGTTAATACAGGTAATGAGTGGAGAACAGGAGGGCTTCTTAAAGAAAAACTAACAGGTCTGTGAGAGCCGGAATTCTTACTGGTTGGTAGGTGATCAAATACTTATGTCATGCAATAAAATGCAAATTAATTACTTAAAAATCATACAATGTGATTTTCTGGATTTTTGTTTTAGATTCCGTCTCTCCCAGTTGAAGTGTACCTATGATACAAATTACAGACCTCTACATGCTTTGTAAGTAGGAATACCTGCAATATTGGCAGTGTATCAAATACTTGTTCTCCCCACTGTATGTATATATTTTATTTTTAAATGTTATTATTATTATTATTATTATTATTATTATTATTATTATTATTGTGATACATCCGTTAAATAGTAAATCAACTTTGTTAGGCTTAAATTGAGAAGATATCATAATCTTCAGTGTTACAGTGTGATTAAAATTTTAAAGCAATGTTCCTGTGGATGTCGGTTCAATAGGAAATTACCTTTTGAATTTCTGTCACGCAATCTGTAACTCTTCAGCGATACAGATTGAATGAAGTCCTCAATCAATGTTCTCATGATATTTCACAGTAAACTTACATTTTGGATCAATGGTTGTGTAGTGAAAGATGTCTCCAAACAAAATTAATGCACAATAAAAGGTTTTGAATATTAGACTTGCTGCGTTACAAGTGTTACCAGTTTGGAGTTTAGTACTAAGAGTTTTGTGAAAATAGCACCAAAGCGATTGAACATGTACAGCATCAATGCCATCACGTGTTCACAAGATGTTTTGTCTGATGCATGTTTGTCATATATTTCAAAACTTGTAGGAAGCCATCACCCAGGCACACACACATACTGTACATTGACACATTAACATTCACTGATGCACACACACACACACACACACACACACACACACACACACACCCCAAAACACGAGTTCTCTCATATGGCTGCCTGTCTTGCAGCAATTACATGATGTGCGGTAATTGCCAGTCTCTGAAGCGAGCTCTTCAGACACACTTCAAAGAGAGAGGAGCGCATCCACGGACGCAATTAACAAGATCAACGAAGCCCAGATGAGCTGGCGGGCCCCAGTGCTCCTCTCCCCATTGTTCTCATTTTCACTCTCATTAGCGAGCACAGGGATGAGGGGGACACCTGCAGAAACACTGGAGCTGGATGGAGATATGGTGTAGGGATGGATGGAGGGACATAGTGTGGATGGAGCTATTATAACACCCCCACAGCAGAAGGACATATGTGTTAATGATGCTTATCTAACCTGCACAAGGACACAGCCAGCTATCCAAGGATGTCAAGGCATGTAGAGAAGTGATGTAATGTGTGTGTTTGTGTGTGCGTGTGTTTGTGTGTGTGTGACACTGCTCCTTCCTCCTGAGTGTATGGACCAGTGTGCGATGCACCTGGGAGAGGATATCACCACGGCAACTGGAGCGAGGCTGTCAGTGCGCTGGGGAAAGCTATGCTTCACACACACGCCCGCACGCATGCACATGCACACACACAGCACTTAAAGCACACCAAATTTAGTGATACAACAGTGCTTAGATGATACCCACTACACATGGACATCCTGATAACTTGATGACACACACATGCACATACTCTCATGCACATAGGCACAGACAAATGCACTCAAAGGCACGAACGCCCACGGACGGGTAGCTCAGCCCAGCCCTGCATAAAAAACTCTGCTGACACCTAGAGGAGAGAGAGGGGGGGGGGGGGGGAGAGAGACAGAGACAGACAGACAGACAGACAGACAGACAGACAGACAGATATTGTACACAGACAGACGTACACACAGACATACAAGGACAGAGAGAGACGGGTTCCATCCTGTTCCAAAATTCAACACTAATATCATTCCTCAGCTGAAAAACCAGTGGATAGATAGACTTTCTATTTCTCCTTTTCCCTCGTGAAAACCCTCATTGCCTCTTTCTATGTTAAATGGAGTTGATCCTTATGGTTGAAGACAGGTTAGATCCATGATGATGTATCACCATTCAACCAGCTCCACTAAGTTTCCCTGCGTTTCTAAAGCACAGACAATGAACCTGCTATCAGTGCTCTGCAGGGACACATTATATCTGCATATTGCATCTCTGCAGCATCAATTCAATTTCGGCTCCCAATAAAACAAATGAAGATGTATACAATATACCGCCGCCATCACCAAAGGGGAAAACATTTAACTTATGTTGTCGTATTCTTTAAAAACGTGGATTTCCTGCAGTCTATACCCCATTATTCTAGGTTTTATACAGATGCAGTTGGGCTAGTAAAAACCTATTGCCTAGTGATTTTAAGAGTGCCTTTCATTTGTCTCTGTGCTGTGTGGAGGGTAGGGGTGTGCTGACTTGTGTGGCGCTCAGTCAGAGTACGAATTACGGGGGGTGGCCAGGGTGGGCTCCAATGAAGACTTTCGAGTGCTCTAAATATTGCTAGTTTGACCGAGACGCGCGGCGACAGCAAGCCGGAGAAAGCATCCGAGCGAAACACTGCCCCTCTGTCTCAGTATGTGTAGCCAATGTATCTGATGCTGTCTGGCCAAAGGAGTATGACAGGTCACTGTTTCACTCGCTCGAAAACGTTCTCAGGTGAGATAGATTCAGAAGCCACTTGATCAGCAGCCGCTTGAGAATTGAAGAAAAATTAGGAAACATACGTCTTTTGTATTTTTTTCTTGTAAATATTTTGGGGTCCCTTCACATCCATGAATACATACATCATCAAAAATGGATGCTGGAATTATCTTGGAGTGGACGAACTTGCGCAGGTAGCCTACTTTTTGAAGTGATTTGTTTGACAATCAGATGAAAACATCATGACTGGTTGTGTTCATGCCACATTAAAATGTAATACATTTTTACTGTTAAAAGAAATTAGGCCTATTAGACCCATATAGAGGCTCCCCGAATGTCATGGTATAATTTGCACTCTGTGCCCTCAGCTCAAGATTCAGAACAGCCTGTAGACTAGTTTTAGCATGTTAAGGTGCATTCAAAGCCCTTCCTGGTAGTGGATATGGAGCTGAAGCCCGAAGATAAGCAATCTGAGAGAGAGACAAGTCAGTCATCGAGCGAGAAGGAGAGTGAGAGCGCGGAAGAAGAAGGAGACGATTTTGAAAGCACTTCTGATGGTGAGTACACCAGCGACTATATTCTTCCTGAGAGCGAGGTTAACATTGTTTTTATTTTATTTAACCTTTATTTAACCAGGTAAGACCCATTGAGGTTAAAAACCTATTTTGCGAGGGCGACCTGGCAGGAAGGCAAAACAGGGAAATAGCAGCGTGTACATAAAATATTACAGAAAAATACAAAATACATGCAAAAGACAAAGTGTCAGAAGTTGCAGATACATAGGTGAATAGTCCTCCAACGGGGACCCAGAAGGAGCCGGTGACAATGAGGACAACGAGAGTTCACCCCCCTGCCCCCCTGCCCCCATGCCCCTAGCCCCCCTGGCCCCCCCTGCCCCCCTTCCCCTGGCCCCCCTGGCCCCCCAGCCCTCCTGCCTCCCTGGCCACCATGGCCCCCCTGGCCCCCCTACCACCCTGCCCCCCCTGCCCCCCTGACCCTGGCCCCCCTGGCCCCCCTGGCCCCCTGCCCCTGGCCCCCCTGGCCCCCCTGCCCTCCTGCCTCCCTGGCCACCATGGCCCCCCTGCCCTCCTGCCTCCCTGGCAACCATGCCCCCCTGGCCCCCTGCCCCTGGCCCCCCTGGCCCCCCTGCCCTCCTGCCTCCCTGGCCACCATGGCCACCCTGCCCCCCCTGCCCCCCTGACCCTGGCCCCCCTGGCCCCCCTGGCCCCCTGCCCCTGCCCCCCTGGCCCCCCTGCCCCCCTGCCCCTGGCCCCCCTGGCCCCCCTGCCCTCCTGCCTCCCTGGCCACCATGGCCCCCCTGCCCTCCTGCCTCCCTGGCAACCATGCCCCCCCTGGCCCCCCTACCACCCTGCCCCCCTGCCCCTGGCCCCCCTGGCCCCCCTGCCCTCCTGCCTCCCTGGCCACCATGGCCCCCCTGCCCCCCTGGCCCCCCTACCCCCCTGACCCTGGCCCCCCTGCCCCCCTGGCCCCCCTGCCCCCCTGCCTCCCTGGCCACCATGGCCCCCCTGCCCCCCTGGCCCCCCTGCACCCCTGCCCCTGGCCCCCCTGGCCCCCCTGCCCTCCTGCCCCCACCCCTTCTGAGATGGCCAGCACAACTGCTCAACCTGTTAAGCAACGTCACTCCTCACCATCTACAGGTAATGCAAAAAGAAAATATGTGAAACCTAGCCATACATACTGTAGTATGCCACCCTATGTTTTTGGGATGAGGACACATCAAATTATCATCCTGAAGCATAATCAACATGGCTTTTAGTTGAGCAGAAATAGGAAGGAGAAAATATACATTTTTAAAAGCCAAGGCCGATATTATTTTTGTACAAGAACTCTGCCTGAAAGATCTAACAGATGTTGACCAATTTTTAAATGTAGGCTATGAGTATAAGGAATGTCTGTGGTGAAACTTTAATGCTTAGGGTATACGGTTATTATAATGTAGGAGGTGATCTTAATCCTGTAATAGAAGCTAACGACAAGTTTGAACATAACTAAAAGGGAGAAGAACCATTTCAATGAAACGTGGAAGGGGTGAACAATGGGAGAAATATATATTTTTTATTCCTTAAAATCAATTCTCAATAATTTTTGTATTATGAAATGTAAATGTGATGTCATGTATTGTATTGATGTTAATCACCTCTTTTGATCCCAAAAACAGAAAATATAAACCAAAACTAAACCAAATCTAAAGCCTATTAAATATGAAATGAATATATTTTTAACACACAAAAAAGCAACAAAACAAGAGATGATACAAAACCACTGTCTGAATCTCATGAAAGATAAAATCATTAGAGCGCTATGGTTTTAAAGTCGATGTTGTAAAAAAATAAGATATGGAGCTGATAAGGTAGATACTGTAGGAGGCTAGGTGGGAAACAACCCTTCAAACAACATTTTGATCCTTTCGGTCAGTCATTTCTCCCCCTCACACATCTTTCCAATTATTCTAATGTCAAGCTCAAGCGGTGAATATCCAAAAAATGCGAGTCTTTGTGATTTATTCCATAAAAATCCAGTCTTAAATAAGGGCAGAAATTGACCAGTATTCTGAGAATATGTCTCTCTTATGTTCCTGTTCTAAACAGCAAAACAGAAGAGGAGCCAGTGTCTGGCCCTGACCCTGTTCTGTCTCTGTGCCATACCCAAACCCGACCACAGAGGTCTCCCAGCCAAACCCACAGGGGCCAGGGGGGCCTTGGGCAAAACAGCAGGCCTTGTGAAATAACACCATCTTAAAAGAGACTAGTGATCTATCAAATAAGGCTGGGTCACTGGTACTGTTATAGTACTCTGGGTTTTACAAGTCACAGTGAAAACAAGGTATTAAAAGTGGGTTTGGGTGAGTTTCTTCTGCTGTCTAATACATTCTGCCGGTTGTGATTCAGCCTGATTGAGTGTGACTATTGCTGGGAATGGGGAGATGATTTGGGTCACTGAACAAGGCTCTAAATACTATGTTTACCATGAAACAGGCTGAAACAAGGCTGGAAACCCACAAATCCAGACAGCATCAATCATATACACACAGAACATACAGGACATACAGTACACACAAACGGAAACATATTCACATGCAGCAATATTGCATAACAACACGAATATACAAAAACACACACACTTGTCTAGTTTCGGTCATCTAAACATTTAATCTTAGACCTGTCATAAAACAAACAGCCAATGTTTTTGGGCTCAAAGAAAGTAAAACCAGACAAAAACATAGTTTGAGACCTAAAATTATGTAAAATATTGTAAGACGTCTCAGTCTTTAATGGTCCAGACTAGGTTTGCAAAGCTACCGGTAATTTACCAAAGTTACCGGAATATTCAGTAACTCTAGAGCTAGGTAATTAATACTTGAATAACTTTAAACATTTTTATTCATATACAGTACCAGTCAAAAGTTTGGACACACCTACTCATTCCAGGGTTACTCTTTATTTTTTACTATTTTCTACATTGTAGAATAATAGTGAAGACATCAAAACTATGAAATAACACATCGGATGGAATCATGTAGTAACCAAAAAAGTGTTAAACAAATCAAAATATATTTTATATTTGAGATTCTTAAAATAGCCACCCTTTGCCTTGATGACAGCTTTGCCCACTCTTGGCATTCTCTCAACCAGCTTCACCTGGAATGCTTTTCCAACAGTCTTGAAGGAGTTCCCACATATGCTGAGCACTTGATGGCTGCCTTTCCTTCACTCTGCCATCCGACTCATCCCAAACCATCTCAATTGGGTTGAGGTCGGGTGATTGTGAAGGCCAGGTCATCTGATGCAGCACTCCATCACTCTCCTTCTTGGTAAAATAGCCCTTACACAGCCCGGAGGTGTGTTGGGTCATTGTCCTGTAAAAAAAAAAATGATAGTCCTACTAAGCGCAAACCAGATGGGATGGCGTATCGCTGCAGAATGCTGTGGTAGTCCTGCTGGTTAAGTGTGCCTTGAATTCTAAATAAATCACAGACAGTGTCACCAGCAAAGCACCCCCACACCATCACACCTCCTACTCCATGCTTCACAGTGGGAACCACACATGCAGAGATCATCAGTTCACCTACTCAGCATCTCACAATGACACAGCGGTTGGAACCAAAGATCTCAAATTTGGACTCATCAGACCAAAGGACAGATTTCCACCGGTTTAATGTCCATTGCTCGTGTTTCTTGGCCCAAGCATAACACTTCTTCTTATTGCTGTCCTTTAGTAGTGGTTTCTTTGCAGCAATTCGACCATGAAGGCCTGATTCACACAGTCTCCTCTGAACATGTTGAAATGTGTCTGTTACTTGAACTCTTGTGAAGCATGTATTTGGGCTGCAATCTGAGGTGCAGTTATTCTAATGAACTTATCCTCTGCAGCAAAGGTAACTCTGGGTCTTCCTTTCCTGTGGCGGTCCTCATGAGAGCCAGTTTTATCATAGCGCTTGATGGTTTTTACGACTGCACTTGAAGAAACTTATTTTGGTTTGTTTAACACTTTTTTGGTTACTACATGATTCCATATGTGTTGTTTCATAGTTTTGATGTCTTCACTATTATTCTAAAATGTAGAAAATAGTAAAAATAAAGAAAAACCCTTGAATGAGTAGGTGTGTCCAAACTTTTGACTGATACTGTATGTGCTCATGTGTGTTTTTGTATGTGTGTGTGTGTGTGTTAGGGAGTGTACTAGAGCAGAGTTGAGTGGTAATGGGGCCAGCAGACAGACAGACAGCATGCCCAGTCTTTAAAAGGTCCTAGGTAATTATGGTCAGCCACACTCTCCACCACCACTAGTATTTATAAGCCTACGACACACACTGGGGCCATTGGGTGCATTCCCCCTCAAATTCCAACACATAGGGATTTTTTTTGTGAATGTAAACAAATGATATTTTAAGTACTGTGTTAGTGTGTTTGTACATGTGTGTGTGCAAGCTTGTGTACACGCTGGTGTGTGTGTCTTTATCTTACTATCAAAGCAGTGTGTACTCAAAGTACCAGTCCAGTGACACTCCAGTCCAGCAACATCAGCAGCAGCAGTCTTCATCACAGTTGCTGTTCTTTGAGGACACCATTGATCGTCCCAGAGTGTCACTCACACTAACTAGTGCCGACAGAACTCATCAAAGAAACATGGCGGTCACAGCATGTCTAAATCAATGGGCAGGCAGCAGTCCCCAAGCCACAAACCCCTGTATGTCTATTGCTCCAGACCTGCAACCTGCAGCTCTAGAGCCCTGGAGCCTATAGGCATGCAGCACCACCTCAACCCGCAGTCACTATAAGGACCCACTGTAGTGGAAGGGAAAAAGAGAGAGGAGTTAATTTGAAGTGAAAAGAGGGACAGGGATGAAAGATGGAAGTGGACCGGTTTGTGAAGCCTTTTGAAAAGCTTTTCAGTGTTAGGATGTGGCCCATGTCTCTCTGTCTCGCTCCAGTGTAGTAGGGAAGGGGCAGGCAGTTAGGCAACATGTGCGGCACAAATGACGGAAGTATAAAATGTACAGGATATCCTGTCCTAATGAAAATCTACCACAGAGGAAAGACGTGTGTGTAGGGTGGGCACCAATGTGAGGGGATTGGGGCAATGAATCGGGGTTCATGAGGGGGGTAATAGGATGGAGTGGGACCTCACATATGAACGATGGGGTGTTTAGGGAAGGTTGGGGGACACAGTAGGTTTGGGGACTGAACATGTGAACAAGATTTAGGACTTGGGTAAGGATAGGTGAGGTGGAGCGGTTGGAGGGCTGGATAGGGGGACTCTATCACTCTCTCCCGCCATCTGTTGGGTGTTGAGGAGGGGGAGGTATTAGGGTCTTTGATAAATACAGTGGCAGCTGTGATCACGGTGGAAATGTATGTACACTATACATGTGCCTACCACATGCTGGCCAGCATTGGCCAGTGGTTTTTGACATAAATGTAACAGCCAAGCAGGATATTATACCTCCTGCTCACAAAGGGTTCTAGTAAATGATCTATGATATAGCTAATTTAACATTTTACAAAGCATATGTGTGCTCTAACAATGCTCAAAAAATGCTGAAATGTTAGATAAATGCGCAGTAACAAATACAGAGGTCTATCTTAAAGAGGTTCATCCCAACACAGACAGCAGGAAGAAGATGATAAAGCCTCTGACAATAACAAGCATTCTAAGCCTCCTCTGCTGGTGCTGTTTACACTCTGTGAGTCCTGCGGGGTAATTTGGAGAGAGGAAGAGAGACAGAGAGATACACAGAGCACAGAGAAAGCAAAACTAGCAAATAACTGTCAGGAGGCAACCTGTCTCCTTCAATGTTAGGTGTTGTGCTGACAAACACACACAGACACAAAGGCGAAAACGCACTGCATGCACAGATGCATCACCCCATTTACAGTGATTTGGATATTAATTTAAAATCGGCTCCTGGCACCAAAGGTTGTATAGATCTGAGAGGGCATGGCAATAGCTCCCCCTTGCCCTCGGATAAGCTAGAAATACATTTCACCATATTGCCTAACCCTCAAATGACCCCGGATTCAGGGCAGAGAGCCACATTTGAATTAGGCATAGTCAAAGTGTAGCCTGTATGAGGATCTCTCACTCCATCCATCACCCAGGCAGGCAGGACAGAGAGGGACTCATCCAGGGGTCAGGGCCACCACAAGGTGCTTCGCTCCCTGCCTGTCTGCCTGTCCGCCAGGGGGACGTGCCACACTGGTGCCATATTGGTGCCTAGGATTGGCTCTGGTTCAGTTCCTCAGGTCCACACTAAAACACTGAGACATTGAGACAGCCTGGGGTCAATATTTACTGTCAACCAGGCGCAAGTTTGGCTGGACATCCCTTTACTTTATACTTGATGTCATTTTTTTATTGGGGAAAGGGGGAGGGAGGTTATGGAATAAAACCAGTTTATTCCCCCAGTGTGTACACACACACACACACACACACACACACACACACACACACACACACACACACACATACACCTCAGGCTCCAACCCGGGACAGAGTCTGGGGAACAGCCTGATGTGAGAGGGGTGTAAGAGGAACTGTGGGGAGTGGGGTTAAGGTGGGGGTGGTGGTCACTGGAAGGGGTAGAGGAGAATCATCCAGGCTCCTTCTGTTTGTTTTCCTGGACACGGCAGGATCGTCTCGGCTGCCCGTTCGTCTTTTGGACCGGCACTCAAGCCTGACCCGGTCTGCTCTATCACCCACTCCTGCTCCTACCTCACCTCACCTCACCACACACGCACACACGCACACACGCACACACACACACACACACACACATAAACACACACACACAAACACACCTCTCTACACGCTCCTGCTTCCACATCACAGCCTGGGCTGAGCAGCACTCACATTACAGTCTACTGGTCTCAGTCAACACCACCGTGATACGCTTCAGCTACTTTATTACCACTAACTGACTTCAGGCAGGAGGAATACCAGCCCTGTATACCAGGGTAGCGTCCCAAATGGCACCCTATTCCCTACGTAGGACACTTTTGTCCAGGGTCCATAGGGCTCGGGTTAAAAGTAGTGCACTATGTAGGGAATAGGGTGCCATTTGAGACGCAAGCCAGGTCTGTACCAATACCACAGAATAACAGAATAACACCTCAGAGAAGTCCACAAAGTAATATCAGTCATGTAGAACTGTGCTATGTCTGTAGCTATACCATCACAGGGCTAGCCTGACTATGGCTCTACCTTACTATACTTTAAACAGGCATGTCCTCTAATCTGACCGAATGGCTGATTGTTGACACTACATTTCGCGGAACTCTTGTCATACACCCACTGAAATAGAATGGTTGTAGTCGTTTTCCCCTCGTCTCTCTCTTTCCCTCACCTCTCCTTCTCTCCTGTCCTATCCTCTTTATCTCAGGCCTGGTTTGGAGATCAAGTATCTTAACCATTCTGCACTCTTACATCAATGCTACTGTGTAAGTAAGGGAATCAGGACCAGAAGCATTTGTCCTGATTCATTTTGGATACAGCTTCAAATCAGGGCTTGTGAATGCAGAGAAAGTTGCCCCCCAAAAAACATAAATAAGGCCCCGAAAGACCCAGCACGCTGCCACGATTATTCCTCAGGCTGTTTGCTGTGTATCCAACAGTCTGTCTCGCACTCTCTCTCGCTTTCTCTCTGTCTCTTTCTCTCTCTCTTTTTCTCTCTCTCTTTCTCTCTCTCTCTCACTCTCTCTCTCTCTCTCTCTCTCTCTCTCTCTCTCTCTTTCTCTCATTCTCTCTCTCTCAGCAGAGACAAGTGCCACTGCACGCCTCATCACGTCCCATCAGCCTGTTCTCCGACATAGGAGAGGAAACGACAAACAGCCTTCATCAACCATCCTCCCCTGTGCCATCCCTCTATCCCCCCCTCCCCTGTGTCATCCTTCCACCCCCCCCCTCCCCTGTGTTATCCTTCCATCCCCCCCTGACATTAAGGCTCTGTGTTTTACATGTTTTATCATTCGTTCTTTCGTTCCCATCATTATTCCCCTGCTTTTATCCCTCCTCTCCTCCTCTAATTAGCCTCTCATTCCATTCATTCCTCCCTGCTCCTTTCTTCCACCTGTGAGAGCGACGAAATGAAGTAAAGAGAAAGAGGAAGGAGAGATGAAGAAGGATGGAATAGGGAGGAAAAAATGAAAGATGAAAACGGCAATGGAGCGAGTGGCGGAGCGTTCTGGAATGCTGCCTCTGAGGGGAGGATGAAGGCGCATGTCACGTCTCATCTCTTCTCTAGACACACACACACACACCCCCAACTGCAGCGCAGAGACACACAGTCCCCCGCACCACGCCACGGCACCGCTGAGCTCCATCTTTGAAGAGAAGAAAGTGTAGGGGAAATGAAAGAGAAGAGAGAAGAACAAGCAAGAAGAAGCCACTGCGTTGGATGTTTCATTTTGACCCATATTTGTCCTTACGCATAATTCAAACAGACAGTGATGAGCCCACCACAGCTGCCATTAGGCAGAAACGCCTGTGTGTCTGAATCCCATTAAGTGACGATACCTAAGAGCATGCACTTTTAACACAGCATGCAGGTGGCATGAACTGAATATACTGTATAAATATATGAAATATATAAACTTACATGGAGAAGTAGAGATATCGTATGTGAACATTAGGGTTCAAAGATGTGTTCTTATTTCCCCTCTACACTCTTAGGTTCCAAGTAGAACCTTTTTGGTTCCAGCAAGAACCCTTTTGGGTTCCATGTACAACCCTCTGTGGAAAGGGTTGTATATGGAACACAAAATGATTTTACCAGTAACCAAAAGGGTTCTACCTGGAAGAAAGAAGGGTTCTTCAAGGGGACAACTTAAGAACCCTTTTAGGTTCTAGATAGCGCCTTTTTTCCTGAGAGTGTATCTCTCTACCCTTATCTCCTCTTTCCTTCCATCTCCTTCTCTTTCCTCTCTCCTTCATTCCATTCTACTATTCTCTATCTCTATGTCTGTCTTTCACTTCCTTTTGCTCTGTCTGCCCCCTCTCTCCCCCCATTTCCAGCCTGGCCATGGTCTGCCTTAGGTCAGCACCCAGACCCGGCCGGCTGTCATTGCGCCATCATTCCAGGGATGTTTTTGTGGGTCGGGAGGGGGAGGTTGGCTCTGAGCCCATGTGTGTGGTCAGGGTATGTTTACGTCTGTCTGTCTGTCTGTATGTCTGTCTGGGCCTGCAGCCCTGGAGGCTGAAAGTTGGAGCCTGAGGCCTGGAACGCTTTGGAACTGCATCCTGGACTGGACCCAGCCCATGGGGGCAGAATCTGTAGCCTGGCATGGGACCATGCATGCAGCACTGAGAGGGACAGAGGGAGACAGGGAGGGTGAGGAGGGGAATTCAGGAGAGCGAGAGAGAGAGAGAGAGAGAGAGAGAGAGAGAGAGAGAGCGAGAGAGAGAGAGAGAGAGAGAGAGAGAGAGAGAGAGAGAGAGAGAGAGAGAGAGAGAGAGAGAGAGAGAGAGAGAGAGAGAGAGAGAGAGAGAGAGAGCAGGACAAGGGCAGGACCTGCACACCTCTTAGTCAAGACCTGACATCTGCCATAGCCATTCTCAACTCTCTAACTTTTGATTTGTTTAAGCCCAACACAACTGGTCCCCTCATCTCACACACTATACAGTAGTTACCACTCTCACAAGATGCACCGTCTCAGACTTTTTCATGTTTTCAGTGAAACAAGGCCATTTTGCCACTTCAGAAACTGTTGTCTCCTCTAGTCTGATTGAATGTCTATACGTTGGTATTTAATCTTGCCGTGTGTGAGATATGTTCAACACGAGATAATCCACCCACCAAGAGGAAGAGAGTTGAATAACGCTCGGTGCAGAACATGACAAACAGAGTGATCTGCCTATTGTTTCCCATACACAATGAATATACATGAGGGCCTGGGAGAGGAGAGGGCCCTTCTCAACGGAACATGTTGAACAATGGAATTACATCTCTGACACACATCCACCGCAAGGCTGGGATTAAAGATATGATGGAGAAAAGGGAGAGGAAGAGGGGAAGAGACAAGTGAAAAAGAACAGATTCTCTTCTTATCTATGGAGAAGCCAAGGCTTCAGGGAGAGAAAGGGGGGAGAGGGGAGGGAGGAATGGAGGGGAGCGGAAGGAGGGAGGAAGCTGGTCGTCAATCTGATATATTTAATTTATTTAGCTGTTAGTGAATCATCAAGGGGATGATCCAACAGTGGATCAAAAGAATGAGCAAAGAAATGAAGAAAAGAGAGATTAACACTGCAGAACAAAGGAGACTCTCTCTCGCTCTCTCTCTTTCTCTCTTTCACTTTCTGTCTCTCTCTCTCTTTCTCTCTCTCTCCCACTCTGTCCCTCTGCCCCCCCTTCTCTCTCTCGCTCTCTCTCTTTCACTTTCTGTCTCTCTTTCTCTCTCTCTGCCACTCTGCCCCTCTCTCTCTCTCTCTCTCTCTCTCTCTCTCTTTATACAGTTGAAGTCTGTGTAAAAAGTTATTAAAACTTGTTTTTCAACCACTCCACAAATTTCTTGTTAACAAACTATAGTTTTGGCAAGTCGATTAGGACATCTACTTTGTGCATGACATAAGTAATTTGTCCAACAATTGTTTACAGACAGATTATTTCACTTATAATTCACTGTATCACAATTCCAGTGGGTCAGAAGTTTACATACACTAAGTTGACTGTGCCTTTAAACAGCTTGGAAAATTCCAGAAAATGATATCATGGCTTTAGAAGCATCTGATAGGCTAATTGACATCATTTGTGTCAATTGGAGGTGTACCTGTGGATGTATTTCAAGGCCTACCTTCAAACTCAGTGCCTCTTTGCTTGACATCATGGGAAAATCTAAAGAAATCAGCCAAGACCTCAGAAAAGTCTGGTTCATCCTTGGGAGCAATTTCCAAATGCCTGAAGGTACCACGTTCATCTGTACAAACAATAGTACGCAAGTATAAACACCATGGGACCACGCAGCCGTCATACCGCTCAGGAAGGAGACGCGTTCTGCCTCCTAGAGGTGAACATACTTTGGTACAAAAAGTACAAATCAATCCCAGAACAACAGCAAAGGACCTTGTGAAGATGCTGGAGGAAACTGTCCACAGTAAAACAAGTCCTATATTGACATAACCTGAAAGGCCGCTCAGCAAGGAAGAAGCAACTGCTCCAAAACCGCCATAAAAAAGCCAGACTGCAGTTTGCAACTGGACATGGGGACAAAGATCATACATTTTGGAGAAATGTCCTCTGGTCTGATGAAACAAAAATATAACTGTTTGGCCATAATGACCATCGTTATGTTTGGAAGAAAAAGGGGAAAGCTTGCAAGCCGAAGAACACCATCCCAACTGTGAAGCAAGGTGGTGGCAGCATCATGCTTTGGGGGTGCTTTGCTGCAGGAGGGACTGGTGCACTTCACAAAATAGATGGCATCATGAGGAAGGAAAATTATGTAGATATATTGAAGCAACATCTCAAGACATCAGTCAGGACGTTAAAGCTTGGTCGCAAATGGGTCTTCCAAATGGACAATGACCCCAAGCATACTTCCAAAGTTGTGGCAAAATGGCTTAAGGACAACAAAGTCAAGGTATTGGAGTGGCCATCACAAAGCCCTGACCTCAACCCTATAGACAATGTGTGGGCAGAACTGAAAAAGCGTGTGCGAGCAAGGAGGCCTACAAACCTGACTCCGTTACACCAGCTCTGTCAGGAGGAATGGGCCAAAATTCACCCAACTTATTGTGGGAAGCTTGTGGAAGGCTACCCGACACGTTTGACCCAAGTTAAACAATTTAAAGGCAATGCTACCAAATACTAATTGAGTGTATGTAAACTTCTGACCAACTTGGAATGTGATGAAAGAAATAAAAGCTAAGCTGAAATAAATCATTCTCTCTACTATTATTCTGACATTTCACATTCTTAAAATAAAGTGGTGATCCTAACTGACCTAAGACAGGGCATTTTTACTAAGATTAAATGTCAGGAATTGTGAAAAACTGAGTTTAAATGTATTTGGCTAAGGTGTATGTAAACTTCCGACTTCAACTGTATCTATTTCTCTCTTTCTGTCCCTCTGCCCCTCTTGTTTCTCTCACCCTCTCTCCCTCTCTGTCCGTCTTGTTTCTCTCACCCTCACTCCCTCTCTGTCCGTCTTGTTTCTCTCACCCTCACTCCCTCTCTGTCCATCTTGTTTCTCTCACCCTCACTCCCTCTCTGTCCCTCTTGTTTCTCTCACCATCACTCCCTCTATGTCCGTCTTGTTTCTCTCACCATCACTCCCTCTCTGTCCATCTTGTTTCTCTCACCATCACTCCCTCTCTGTCCGTCTTTTTTCACTCACCCTCTCTCCCTCTCTGCCCGTCTTGTTTCTCTCACCCTCACTCCCTCTCTGTCCGTCTTGTTTCTCTCACCCTCACTCCCTCTCTGTCCGTCTTGTTTCTCTCACCCTCACTCCCTCTCTGTCCCTCTTGTTTCTCTCACCATCACTCCCTCTCTGTCCGTCTTGTTTCTCTCACCATCACTCCCTCTCTGTCCGTCTTGTTTCTCTCACCATCACTCCCTCTCTGTCCGTCTTGTTTCTCTCACCCTCACTCCCTCTCTGTCCGTCTTGTTTCTCTCACCCTCTCTCCCTCTCTCTCCGTCTTGTTTCTCTCACCCTCTCTCCCTCTCTGTCCCTCTTGTTTCTCTCACCATCTCTCCCTCTCTGTCCCTCTTGTTTCTCTCACCCTCTCTCCCTCTCTGTCCCTCTTGTTTCTCTCACCATCTCTCCCTCTCTGTCCCTCTTGTTTCTCTCACCCTCTCTCCCTCTCTGCCCGTCTTGTTTCTCTCACCCTCTCTCCCTCTCTGTCCCTCTTGTTTCTCTCACCATCACTCCCTCTCTGTCCGTCTTGTTTCTCTCACCATCTCTCCCTCTCTGCCCGTCTTGTTTCTCTCACCCTCTCTCCCTCTCTGTCCCTCTTGTTTCTCTCACCATCTCTCCCTCTCTGTCCCTCTTGTTTCTCTCACCATCTCTCCCTCTCTGTCCCTCTTGTTTCTCTCACCCTCTCTCCCTCTCTGTCCCTCTTGTTTCTCTCACCCTCTCTCCCTCTCTGCCCGTCTTGTTTCTCTCACCCTCTCTCCCTCTCTGTCCCTCTTGTTTCTCTCACCATCACTCCCTCTCTGTCCCTCTTGTTTCCCTCACCCTCACTCCCTCTCTGTCCATCTCACTCTCATAGTGTAGAAAGGTCTATGTGAATATGAAAAACAGTTGGGGCTCTCTATGAGTCCAGGGGCCAAACATGTCAAACTATTGCATAAGCCAACAAACACACAGCTTTAGGTGGACATGGGCAGAAGAGCCTTACTTGACTCTTTTGGAGTCCTTGAAAGTATTGTGACTGAACAAGCTTACTAGTGTGTTCTGTTTTTACTATCATAGAGAAAGGCAGTGGAGGGGAAACATCAAGTCCTTTATGTGAAGTGTGTAAAGCGTGCTGTGTCTCACTGCTTGGGAAGAGCATGGTTGACTGCCTTTCCAAACCCTCTCCATCCCTCCCTCTGTCTGCCTAGCTTAGTAGATTCTTGCTATTTGCTTATTCTCCACCGCTTCTTAGCTGCACCTCCAGGGTCCTTGGGCGGAATGGTAAGCCTGGTGACTTCAGAAACTTCAGTTTCCCTGCCACAGCTGTGAAACTCCATTCGGATGATGACACTGCAGTGCGACTGTGTCTGTGGTTCACTGTGGGAAACTTGTCTATCTGTGGCTCTCTCCCAAGCTGAGGAGGAGAGAGGACGATGCCGTGTTACCACGGTGGGGAAACCGTCTGTAAAAGTGCCTTTTAGCCCAGACCCATACATCTCCTCACAGGGATGCTATTGTGACTGATATTGCCACTGTGTGTGACTGACACATACCCTTCTCTCTCTCTGTGTGTGTGTGTCCTCACTTCTCCAATGATATTTTATACACTGAGTATACCAAACATTAGGAACACCTTCCTAATATTGAGTTGCACTCCCCCTTTTTGCCCTCAGAGCAGACGCAATTCGACGGGGCATGGACTCTACAAGGTGTCGAAAGCATTCCACAGGTATGCTGGCCCATGTTGACTCCAATGCTTCCCACAGTTGTGTCAAGTTGGCTGGATGTCCTTTGGGTGGTGGACCATTCTTGATACACACGGGAAACTGTTGAGTTTGAAAAACCCAGCAGCGTTGCAGTTCTTGACACAAACCGGTGAGCCTGGCACCTACTATCATACCCCGTTCAAAGACACTTAAATATTTTGGCCCAGTCACCCTCTGAATGGCACACATACACAATCCATGTCTCAATTGCCTCAAGGCTTAAAAATCCTTCTTATAGTATAGTAGCAGGTGTATTCCTGTATGTGTGTGCAATGTGTGGGACAGTGTCTGCACATACTGGTGTCAAAGTTAATTTAGTGACAATATTATCCTTATGACAGACAGGTGTCAAAATAGATGTTGTATGTTCCCTTACATTGGAATTAGTTTCAGTAATCTGCAAGTAGACAGAGCACATAACCAAGCGAGAGAGGGATTTGCAGTTTAGAACCCAAGCCCAGAAAGACTTCCACATATCCATCCTTCTCTGAGGTGATGCAAGACTTGAGACAAATGTTTTGTTTGTTCAACAATGAATTGCTATCTTTCAGAGGGCTGGCTGCCTGCCAACACACGCACATGCACACACACAAGCATGCAGGGGCATGCAGGCGCACACACACACACACATTTGCTTTATTATGCTTGTGGGGATCAAACTGTTGATTACTAGGGTTACCGGAACAAAACGAGTCTCGTAAGCAATATGGCAAAAGTATTTTTTGTAATTATCCTGTGATCGGAAAAAAGTTAAATTTTCAGCTGCCAACACGCATCTCTCACTCAAACATTGTGAAGTGATGTGTGTGCCCTACAACTATTGGCTAGTTCTTTAGTCTGTAAAGAAACGGGCGGGGTATCGGTTGAGCCTGCTGCAACGACTGGATTAGAACATGCAGCTCTCAGTCTGCTGTCATTTCTCCAGACAGACACACACGTGGGCGTTTCACTCAGTCACTTGTCTCAGGGCACAAGTCTCCCCTTCTCCAAAAAACATTTATAAATCAGAATCCATAGCTAGTCATTGTTGTTCAATCTAGTTATTTCCTGTCGACATTGCTGATGCCATGATGTTGTTTTTGTCTGTCTACTTGGCATTGTTCAGTAGACCTACTTTGTCTCTCCATATATACAGTGAGGGATAAAATAATTTGATCCCCTGCTGATTTTGTATGTTTGCCCACTGACAAAGAAATGATCAGTCTATAATTTTAATGGTAGGTTTATTTGAACAGTGAGAGACAGAATAACAACAAAAAAATCCAGAAAAACGCATGTCAAAATGTAATAAATTGATTTGCATTTTAATGAGGGAAATAAGTATTTGAACCCCTCTCAATCAGAAAGATTTCTGGCTCCCAGGTGTCTTTTATACAGGTACCGAGCTGAGATTAGGAGCACACTCTTAAAGGGAGTGCTCCTAATCTCAGCGTGTTACCTGTATAAAAGACACCTGTCCACAGAAGCAATCAATCAATCAGATTCCAAACTCTCCACCATGGCCAAGACCAAAGAGCTCTCCAAGGATGTCAGGGACAAGATTGTAGACCTACACAAGGCTGGAATGGGCTACAAGACCATCTCCAAGCAGCTTGGTGAGAAGGTGACAACAGTTGGTGCGAATATTCGCAAATGGAAGAAACACAAAAGAACTGTCAATCTCACTCGGCCTGGGGCACCATGCAAGATCTCACCTTGTGGAGTTGCAATGATCATGAGAACGGTGAGGAATCAGCCCAGAACTACACGGGAGGATCTTGTCAATGATCTCAAGCCAGCTGGGACCATAGTCACCAAGAAAACAATTGGTAACACACTATGCCGTGAAGGACTGAAATCCTGCAGCTCCCGCAAGGTCCCCCTGCTCAAGAAAGCACATATACAGGCCCGTCTGAAGTTTGCCAATTAACATCTGAATGATTCAGAGGAGAACTGGGTGAAAGTGTTGTGGTCAGATGAGACCAAAATTGAGCTCTTTGGCATCAACTCAACTCGCTGTGTTTGGAGGAGGAGGAATGCTGCCTATGACCCCAAGAACACCATCCCCACCGTCAAACATGGAGGTGGAAACATTATGCTTTGGGGGTGTTTTTCTGCTAAGGGGACAGGACAACTTCACCACATCAAAGGGACGATGGACGGGGCCATGTACCGTCAAATCTTGGGTGAGAACCTCCTTCCCTCATCCAGGGCATTGAAAATGGGTCGTGGATGGGTATTCCAGCATGACAATGACCCAAAACACACGGCCAAGGCAACAAAGGAGTGGCTCAAGAAGAAGCACATTAAGGTCCTGGAGTGGCCTAGCCAATCTCCAGACCTTAATCCCATAGAAAATCTGTGGAGGGAGCTGAAGGTTAGAGTTGCCAAACGTCAGCCTCGAAACCTTAATGACTTGGAGAAGATCTGCAAAGAGGAGTGAGATGTGTGCAAACCTGGTGGCCAACTACCAGAAACGTCTGAACTCTGTGATTGCCAACAAGGGATTTGCCACCAAGTACTAAGTCATGAATTGTAGAGGGGTCAAATACTTATTTCCCTCATTAAAATGCAAATCCATTTATAACAATTTTGACATGCGTTTTCCTGGATTTTTTTGTTGTTATTCTGTCTCTCACTGTTCAAATAAACCTACCATTAAAATTATAGACTGATCATGTCTTTGTCAGTAGGCAAACGTACAAAATCAGCAGGGGATCGAATACTTTTTTCCCTCACTGTACTTAACAAAATAGAAAAGCAACATGTAAAGTGTTGGTCCCATGTTTCCTGAGTTGAAATAAAAGAGCCCAGAAATGTTCCATAAGCACAAAAATCTTATTTCTCTCAAATTTTGTGCACACATTTGTTTACATCCCTGTTAGTGAGCATTTCTCCTTTGCCAAGATAATCCATTCACCTGACAGGTGTGGCATATCAAGAAGCTGATTAAACAGCATTATCATTACACATGTGCACATTGTGCTGGGGACAATAACAGGCAGCTCTAAAATGTGCAGTTTTGTCACACAACACAATGTTGCTGAGCCTGGCTCCCCAGTGGGTGGGCCTATGCCCTCCCAGGCCCACCCATGGCTGCGCCCCTGCCCAGTCATGTGAAATCCATAGATTAGGGCCTAATGTACTTATTTAAATTGACTGATTTCCTTATATAAACAGTAATTCAGTCAATTCGTTGAAATTGTTGCATGTTGCGTTTATATTTTTGTCGTTATGTCGTGATCCAAGCCCATGCTTCTTGCTATTATTATTTGTTATGGCCCAGGCATGTTTACCGAGGGACAGAGCATTAAAAAATACACTTACAAATGTCGATAGTTTATTGTGATTGTACAAATGTTGTGGCATAAGTGTCGGGAGAGAAAAGTTTTGCTACTCTCGAAAGTGGAACAATATATGGGGCAAGCGAATTAGCCTACCTTCATCTAAATCTGTGGTTCGAATATATGAAGGCAGTAGTAGCCAGACATGCATTAGTGTATTTATTAGCCTATTTCATTAATAATTGAATAGGACTAAGTAAGTAAATAGCCCTAATGTGCATTTTCATCTATCGGGGTCGTTTACCTTTGAACAATGTGTGTGAATGAGTGAAGGAACATAATGATGCGATCTGAGTGAAAGTGCAATTATGCACGCTTGAGGTATAGGCTTTACCGGCATTTATAGCGCACTTCCGGGTTTTCTGATCACGAGTAAAACCGAATATGAGTATCAAGTGTGATAAAACGGATACGATTATAAATATGAGTATGGTGAGATCGGCACACCCCTATTGATTACCATTAAAAATGCTATTTTCCCTAACCCTTAACCCCTAACCCTAACCTAACCTAACCTTAACCCTAAACCCCTTACTGTAAACCTAACTCCTAAGCCTAAAATAGCCTTTTTCCTTGTGTGGACCAGCGAAATGTCCCCACTTGTATGGATTTTCCTTGTTTTATTATCCTTTTGAGGACTTATTTTTGGATAGTAAAACCAAACACACACACACACTGCACAGAGGATCACTTGCGGATCATTTTTCTCCCTCCCAAAAAAGGTGGCAAGAATATTACAAAAAGAACTCATAATGCAGCGCCGTGGGCCTGAGCCTGCATGAGGAGGAGATGGAGAACAGAAGCAGCTGTGTAGCAGCATTACCATCTGAAAGAGAGGGAAAGAGAGAGAGAGAGAGGGGGGGGGGGGGGGGGGGGGGAGACAGAGCCAAAGAAGGAAAGACAGAAAGAGGGTGAGGAAGTGGAAGTGGAACAGAGAGAGAGCAAGAGCGAGAGAGAGAGAGAAGAGAGAGAGAGAGAGAGAGAGAGAGAGAGAGAGAGAGAGAGAGAGAGAGAGAGAGAGAGAGAGAGAGAGAGAGAGAGAGAAGCAGGGAGGACCAAAGGACCAAAAGGAATAGAGGAAGAGAGGAGAGAATGAAGAGAGGAAAATGATGGAATATAATGGGAATAAAACAATAAAGGATGGAAGAGAGAGAGAGAGAGAGAGAGGTGCATGGGCCTCGTTAATAACGCACACTAATCCTGTAATGAGATTACCCCCCCCCCCCCCCCCCCCCCCCCCCCCCTCCCCCTCTCTCTCTATAAAGACAGCCATACCAGGCAGATCAGCTGATCGCTTATCCAATCTCTACTTCCTCTCCTCTCAAAGCCTTATCCTCCCTGTCAGCATGTACAGGTCTTCCATCCAGACAGCCCTTTCCCCAATGCTCCCAACACTGCCTGGAGGGCAGGTGAGGAGAAACCCTATGCAGCGGATGTGATGGTGGGGGAAAAACATCTAACCAGATTTACACCATGTTTCAAAGATGTAATGCTATTTGAATTAGAAGAGGCATGTGATATGAATGGTTTGAAATATGGTTTATAAAAATGCATTTAAGGATTATGTCTGTACAAAGGGAAGTAAGTAGCATGTCGGTATCTCTATTTTTGTCTTCAGTGATTGCCAAAATGATTTTTTTAAAACTATTTGACAAACAACATCAATAAAAACTCGCAACTGTTGCTATGGAAACTTTAGCCTTGAGAAGGTTCAGATTTTCACTGACTATCAGCCAAGTAAAACTATATAGTTACGAGTTCATACACGCACGCTTGTTCGCTCACTCACTTGCATGTGCAGGCACACACGCACGCACGCACAAACACACACACACACACACTTCATATCCATATCTCTCTCCCGGATGTTTTATCCACATAACACTGCAGAGTCAATTACAAGACTTTACCCCCCCACAACATTCTCACTTTGCCCGCTGTTGAAAACCAGAAGTATTTTGGGCATTTGAAGTGTGAACTTACCCTAAAGCATGGCCTTCTTTTGTACTGTAACTCGCTGAATTTTCATTAACGCTTTTAATCAAATGTGTGCTGATAGCCTAGTTTGGTAACAGAACTACAAACGACAGAGTGTCTTCTGTCAATAGTGAAACATTACTCTGTATGTTTCTCTCCAGTCACGACCGCACACATAAATAGACACACATCTTTGATAACCAAGATGGTGTAGTAGAGCGGTTGTGTATTCTGTTGTGTCCTCATGTAAATAGCCTGTTTTTTTTGTACATATTTCTCTATCTCACTTTCCATCCTTTAACTAAATATACTTTCCTGCAACCCGCCTCATCCAATGTGGAACGGATTCTATTATTTCTTTATTTTTATCAAGAACCTACGGCTGAAACTAGCCTGCTAGCCAGCTAACTAGTTATTAGCCACCGTTAGCGGTCTTCACCATTGTCCGTGGCCTGCACTACCTACCAGCCAGCTCTAGCCTGGACAATTATCGGCCAGTCTGCACAGCGTGCTATCGACCCAGAGCATATCGGATTTTCTGCCAGAATCACTGAATCACTGGACCTTAACTCCGAACCATCGCAACTAGCTAGCTGCAACCGAATGGCTGTTGTTGGCTAATCACCACTGTCCCGACGTACCAGTTAGCCTTGAGCTAGCCTCGAGCCAGGCCCATCTCCCGGCTATCTACCTCTCTGTCAACCGGACGGGACCTCCTAGTTTCGACACGGAGCCCCGCTGATCCATCATGACTGGTCTGCCGACGTAATTGTCTGATGTGGTTTCAACAGGCTTCCCGTTGCGACGACCACGAAGATCCATCTGCTAGCCCGGCCCGCTAGCACGCGCAATCAACAGCCGTGCCTCCTGCTCGCCTGTGCTGTAGCAGCCTACAAACTGCTCCCGGACTTACTTATTGCTGTTCACTGGACCTTATGATCACTCAACTACACAGCTAATGCCTGCTGGACTGTTCCTTTACACGATACCCCATCCTGTTTATCTGTTTAGCCTCAGCCCAAACTTTCGGCGCCATTACCAGTTGTTGTCTTAGCCCTCTCGAATAACACCTGTGATTGCGTTATGCCTCTCTCCCATGTCAATATGCCTAGCCTATTGCTGTTTGGGTTAGTTCTTATTATACAATTTCACTGTAGAACCCCCAGTCCCGCTCAACCAGCCTCAGAGAGCTCCTTTGTCCCACCCCCCATACACGCGGAGACCGGCTAAATCAGTACCTCCAGTGATGCTATCTCTTTCATAGTTATCCAATGCTTAGGTGTACCTCCACTGTACTCATATCCTTCCATATCCTTGTCTGTACATAATGCCCTGAATCTATTCTACAACGCCCGGAAATCTGCCCCTTTTATTCTCTGTACCCAACGCACTAGAAGACCAGTTCTTAAAGCCTTTAGCCGTATCCTTATTCTATTCCTCCTCTGTTCCTCTGGTGATGTAGAGGTTAACCCAGACCCTGTAGCCCCCAGTATCACTCCTACCCCCCAGGCGCTATTATTTGTTGACTTCTGTAACCGTAAAAGCCTTGGTTTCTTGCATGTTAACATCAGAAGCCTCCTCCCCAAGTTTGAGTTATTCACTGCGTTAGCACACTCTGCCAACCCTGATGTTCTAGCAGTGTCTGAATGTTGGCTTTGGAAGGCCACCAAAAATTCAGAAATTTCCATCCCGAACTACAACATTTTCCGTCTAGATAGAACTGCCAAAGGGGGCGGAGTTGCAATCTACTGTAGAGATAGCCTGCAGAGCTCTATCATACTATCCAGGTCTGTGCCCAAACAGTTTGAGCTTCTACTTCTAAAAATCCACCTTTCCAGAAATAAGTCTCTCACTGTTGCCGCTTGCTACAGACCCCCCTCAGCCCCCAGTTGTGCCCTGGACACCATATATGAATTGCTTGCCCCCCATCTATCTTCAGAGTTCGTACTGCTTGGTGACCTAAACTGGGATATGCTTAACACCCCGGCCGTCCTACAATCTAAACTAGATGCCCTCAATCTCACACAAATGATCAAGGAACCTACCAGGTACAGCCCTAAACCCGTAAACATGGGCACCCTCATAGATACCATCCTGACTAATTTACCCTCTAAATACACCTCCGCTGTCTTCAACCAGGATCTCAGCGATCACTGTCTCATTGCCTGCGTCCGTAATGGGTCCGCGGTCAAACGACCACCCCTCATCACTGTCAAACGCTCCCTAAAACACTTCAGCGAGCAGGCCTTTCTAATTGACCTGGCCCGGGTATCCTGGATGGATATTGACCTCATTCCGTCAGTAGAGGATGCCTGGATGTTCTTCAAAAGTGCTTTCCTCTCCATCTTAAATAAGCATGCCCCATTCAAAAAATTCTGAACTAAGAACAGATGTAGCCCATGGTTCACCCCAAACTTGACTGCCCTTGACCAGCACAAAACATCCTGTGGCGTACTGCATTAGCATCGAACAGCCCCCGCGAAATACAACTTTTCAGGGAAGTCAGGAACCAATATACACAATCAGTTAGGAAAGCAAAGGCTAGCTTTTTCAAACAGAAATTTGCTTCCTGTAGCACTAACTCCAAAAATGTTTGGAACACTGTAAAGTCCATGGAGAATAAGAGCACCTCTTCCCAGCTACCCACTGCACAGAGGCTAGGAAACACTGTCACCACCGATAAATCTGCGATAATCGAGAATTTCAATAAGCATTTTGCTACGGCTGGCCATGCTTTCCACCTGGCTACCCCTACACCGGCCACCAGCTCTGCACCCCCCGCTACAACCTGCCCCCCCCCCCACCCCCCCCCCCCCCACCCCCCCCCCGCCCCCCGCTTCTCCTTCACCCAAATTCAGAAAGCTGATGTCCTGAAAGAGCTGCTAAATCTGGACCCCTACAAATCAGCTGGGCTAGACAATCTGGACCCTTTCTTTCTAAAATTAGCTGCCGAAATTGTCGCAACCCCTATTACTAGCCTGTTCAACCTCTCTTTCGTATCAGAGATTGGAAAGCTGCCGCGGTCATCCCCCTCTTCAAAGGGGGTGACACTCTAGATCCAAACTGTTACAGACTATATCCATCCTGCCCTGCCTTTCGAAAGTATTTGAAAGCCAAGTTAACAAACAGATCACTGACCATTTCAAATCCCACCGTACCTTCTCCGCTATGCAATCTGGTTTCCGAGCTGGTCATGGGTGCACCTCAGCCACGCTCAAGGTCCTAAACGATATAATAACCGCGATCGATAAAAGACAGTACTGTGCAGCCTTCTTCATCGACCTGGCCAAGGCTTTTGACTCTGTCAATCACCGCAATCTTATTGGCAGACTAAATAGCCTTGGTTTCTCAAATGACTGCCTCACCTGGTTCACCAACTACTTCTCAGATAGAGTTCAATGTGTCAAATCGGAGGGTCTGTTGTCTGGACCTCTGACAGTCTCTATTGGGGTGCCACAGGGTTCAATTCTCGGGCAGACTCTAGTCTCTGTGTATATCAATGATGTCGCTCTTGCTGCTGGTGACTCTCAGATCCACCTCTACGCAGACGACACCATTTTGTATACATCTGGCCCTTCACTGGACACTGTGTTAACAAACCTCCAAACGAAGCTTCAATGCCATACAACACTCCTTCTGTGGCCTCCAACTGCTCTTAAACGCTAGTAAAACTAAATGCATGCTCTTCAATCGAACGCTGCTTTCACCCGCCCGCCCAACTAGAATCACTACTCTCTGCGGGTCTGACTTAGAATATGTGGACAACTACAAATACCTAGGTGTCTGGTTAGACCGTAAACTCTCCTTCCAGACTCACATTAAGCATCTCCAATCCAAAGTTAAATCTAGAATCGGCTTCCTATTTCGCAACAAAGTCTCCTTCACTCATGCTGCCAAACATGCCCTCGTAAAACTGACTATCCTACCGATCCTTGACTTCAGCGATGTCATTTATAAAATAGCTTCCAACACTCTACTCAGCAAATTGGATGCTAGTCTATCACAGTGCCATCCGTTTTGTCACCAAAGCCCCATATACTACCCACCATTGTGACCTGTACGCTCTCGTTGACTGGCCCTCATTACATATTCGTCGCCAAACCCACTGGCTCCAGGTCATCTAGAAATCACTTCTAGGCAAATCCCCGACCTATCTTAGATCATTGGTCAAAGTATACACCCACCCAAAGTATGCGTTCCAGTAGGTATATCTCACTGGTCATCCCCAAAGCCAACACCTCCTTTGGCCGCCATTCCTTCCAGTTCTCTGCTGCAAACGACTGGAACAAACTGCAAAAATCTCTGAAGCTGGAGACTCTTATCTCCCTCACTAACTTTAAGCATCAGTTGTCAGAGCAGCTTACCGATCACTGCACCTGTACACAGCCCATCTGTAATTATCCCACCCAACTACCTCATCCCCATATTGTTATTTATTTTGCTAATTTGCACCCCAGTATCTCTATTTGCACATCATCTTCTGCACATCTATCACTCCAGTGTTAATACTAAATTGTAATTATTTTGCACTATGGCCTATTTATTGCCTTACCTCCATAACTTTTGTACACACTGTATATAGATTTTCTATTGTGTTATTGACTGTACGTTTTGTTTATTCCATATGTAACTCTGTGTTGTTGTTGTTTTTATCGCACTGCTTTGCTTTATCTTGGCCAGGTCACAGTTGTAAATGAGAACTTGTTCTCAACTGGCCTACCTGGTTAAATAAAGGTTAAAAAAATTAAATAAATAAACACACATATAATGAACTCTGAACAGCTAAAGGGGATGAGTTCATATGTTCTTGTGTGAATGCTGCATTCCAAGTTTGATTGAATAGAGCTTTTTTCAGTGCAAACCCACACACACACACACACTCTTCTTGATGGCGGTCCAAGGGGGAGAAGATAGAGGAGAACCACCCGGTTTAGTCTAACTTGGCAATGTCTCCATGGTAACTGTTATATCTGACCTTCAATCATGTGCACAGCGTTCCATCTGGCTAAGGTTGGTTAATCACATCAATGCACGCACACACACATACACACACACACGCACACACACACACACACACACACACACACACACACACACACACACACACACACACACACACACACACACACACACACACACACACACACACATACATATAATTATACACAGAAACATGTTATGCACTTCAACGATATAGACAACTAAGTAAAGCCAAACCCCTAATGATCACTCCATCAAAGAGCAAGCAAAGCAATTATTATTTTGTTTTTATCCATTTCCCTTTTTCTCTTCTCAAACAGCATCTAAAAGGTTCCTTCACAATCCATTGAGTGCATTATTCTGAAAAATAGCATTCTTCACCACTCTATCCCACCTGTCTATCTTATTCCAATCCTGAGTGTATCCATGTATTTCTGCTACTACAAATTGTAAAGTTAATGCGCCCCCTCCTTTTGTTTAGGGGTCTGGCTTATGAGAAGGCTTGAATCTATTAGGGTTTCTTTCATCACGGAAATGCCAGCCCCTTCTCCCCCAAAAACCACCAGTGTTACCCCTCTATCCCCCACCCTCCCTACAGCCACCTCCCCTCTTTCTTGTTCTGCCCCCACCCCCCTCATCTTTCGGTTTCCTTCCGTTTCTTGCTCTCATCTGCTCCTTCCTCAGGACTTCATAGGGAGCTCCAGAAGGGGCCACATCTGGCTCTCCTCAGGCCCAGGGACATTCACCCGAGTTGGGGCAGTCAGGCCTGTGGACTAGCCCCCCATGGAGCTCAGGCTTTGGTGTGTGTGGTACAGTACATAGCTTCCCCTTCCTGAACCATAAAGCCTTGATGTGGCCAAAGCCATTGTGTTGATGTATTGCAATACTAACTCCATCCCCACCACTATACCCACCATCCCTTCTACCCACCTGCATGCAAAAGCTGAGGCCTTGAACTAACAACTGCCACTGGATTCTATTAGGTAGGGGAGGGGGGTTGAAGGGGGTTGGATGGGGTGTGAGACAGTGTTGCTGATGGAGAAGGAGCAGCTCATGCTAGGGTTGTTGAAATAAAGGGTGTTTGTATTTATCTCATTCTTCTGTTTCCTTATTTCTAATTTGGTTGGGTGCCAGGCAGGGGCCTAGAAGGGCCTTGGGGGCCATGCGAGGATAAGTGGGGCCAAGACTCCATCAGCTGGTGGCTCCATGACCGATCAAGGCTCTCTCTAATCAATCTGAATGTGCGTTCAACAGCATCAAAGACACCCCGCCACTCCTCCTTCCCTCCTTCCCTCCATTCCTCGATCCGTCTTCCCCCCATCCCTCTGTTTGTTTATCTACCCTTCATCTGAGTAATCAGTGGGGTTGGGATGGAGGGATGGAGGGATGGAGGGATGGAGGGATGGAAGGATGGACGGAAGGAAGTATGGCCCCAGGACAGAGGGATCAACGGTGTATGTTTTTATAGGACAGGACAGAGAATGAGAGCGAAAGAGAGAGAGACAAATAGAGAAAAAGAAAGAGAGGCAGACAGAGGCAGAGATGGAAGGAAGTCCTCAAGCAGAGAGGAGGGATGTGGCACCAGTGTGTTTAGGCCATAGTCACAGCATGGCATGGAGAGTGGAAGGGTAGTATCATACTGCTATGGGTAACAGTGGGGATTTTCCTGCTCAGCCAAACAAACTCCTGGCACCAATCGTACAACATGTGCTTCCTTGAGTGCCATGGTCCATGCTCTAGCTGGAATACAGGGGTAGGAAGAGGTGAAGAATTTTGAAGAAAGGGATTTTTACCCGTGGCCTTGAGTGGCATGGTCCAGCAGCTTAAACTTTTTGATTATTTTCATACTCAGAAACTGATCTACAAGGAGGGCTTTGAGTGAAGAAAGTATTTTGATGATGCTTGAGAAGCTTTAGAGCCCTAACAAAATAAAAATAAACATCTAAGTGAAACCCTGATTATCTGTCAGTGAGGACATCCATCCATCCCTCCATCCTAACTCCACCATGTGGGCCCTGCAGTGGGGCTAAGGGAGTGGGGAGAGGGAGAGGCCTGGGTGGGTATCCCCCCTCCGCTCCCCCGTTTGTGGGGAACTCCCTCAGTAACAGCTGCTGCCTGGGCCTGGCTCCACAGAGGTAACACATCTCCAAATTCAGCACATTAATTAGACCAATTAAGAGATTTACAGGACAGATGGGTGGAAATCCAGCAGCTACAGCGCCTCAGAGAGCCTCAGAGCCGGCCCTTGGAGGAATGCATGCAGGCTCTGAGAGATAGAGGGCTGAGTGAGCAGTCCCCTCTTATACAACCGTGTGTCTCTGCCCCCCTGGTGGCTATGGTTAGGACAGGCTGGATGTTGAATTGGAGTATTACTGTAAATGTGGTGTAGTGTTTCCAAAATTGTTGAAAGCGACTGGACCCATGAAATTGTTGATAGCAACTGGATCCGTGCGTGAGCCCATAAGAAAGAGTCAGACGAGCTATAAGCAAGCATTTATTAACATGTGCACACAAATGTCACATCCCATTGTAAGACAAGAATGCTTTCAACATCAATTCAGTGGGAGGCCCCTGTTGATTAGTAACACTTCCTATCACTATGGTATATTTGAAATCATATATGTATCATCTTACACTTTATGTTAATCCCACTGTGACTACTGCATAATCTTGATGTGAATTCTAGCATCCCAGTGGTCTCTACAGTGCTGGCTCAGAGTCCCCGAAGGACAGAAAGTCGTTGTTCTTCCATAGTCTGAATGAGGGAGAGATGAGACAATTTAGTATCAGAGAGGGACGTGTAGAACTATAGATCAAATGACGAAGTGGGATATTGATATTTATTACTTTAGATACCACTTACATATTCCAGTTGCCTTTTTTAAATGTTGTACCTAAAGAGAGGGGGATAGATTAGGAGAGAATCAAAAATATCTGAAAAGTGATCCATATGATAATCTATAATTCTGTAGGCCTACTCACGCCTAAATTGCCATATGATTGCCATGACAACAAGCAGCCCCACCACCAGAGCTGGCACTAGGATGGCAACAAGATGACCGCTCTGTTCCTCAGTACCCAGCTGGAATAAAAACATAAGTTATTAGTTTGGTACTGTACTACTAATATTGTCAACAATGCACATTTTAAGTATCCAAATACAGAATACAGAAATGTGAACACACTTTTTTACTCAATACTGGGTCAGTAGTAGAGTTACTTAGTGGACTTGCAGTTGAGAAGTCGTCTACCCTCTGACCTACATGGTACAGGAAACAGGACAAAGAGATGAGACGCTGGTGAGTCGGTTGTTAGAGGAAGTGGATATGTGTTTACTATTTTGCAGAATAGAGGAGTTGTGCTTTGGGTTGTATAATTATGCACTGTGAAAAGTAACACAATAGCCTACCTTGAGTGGGACTGTCAGTGACAAGCAGCCATGTCTCAGTTGAAGAAGTTGTTGTCGCAATGGTTGAGGTTGAATGTTCTTGAAAGACATTACAGGTAAACATGATCAATAGCACCTAGTGGCAAGTAGCCTATACTCAACTGCAGTTTCATTTTCTCATAGTTAAAATCTCTCCCAATAAATTGTTGGAATCAGGTTATTACCTGTCTGAACTTCTGTTGTTGCTTGAGTTGTTGTCATATGCTGCTGATCATCTGACAAAGAAGATAAGAATATTGGTAGTTGAATACATGCACATAACCAATTCATGTGTGAGTTTTCCTTACTTGAATAACTATGGGGAGAGTCGTAATTCCACTTCACTTCACAAAAGCTAACCATTGAAAACCTCTCCTCACCATTAGTCAGAGTGGAGCAGACAAGCTCCTGTGAAGACGGCCCCAGGCCTGCATTGTTGATAGTGTGCAGCGTCACACTGTACTCTGTCGCCTCCTGCAGGTTGTTCATGGTGAAGCTCTCTGCTCCGTCCATCAGATGCACCACCCTGACAGGAAGCCGTTCATGGGGACTGTACTCACTGTAGCGGAGCTGGTAGCCCCGGATCAGCCCGTTCTGGAGGGACAACTCAGGGGCCTGCACGGGGAAGAGGACAAGACAATTGACCAAATAAAAGACCAATAAATTGTGGCATGTAAATGTTGGGCTGGACTCCGTTAAAAACAGGTCAAAAGAGCAAAGGTACCCTCCATGTGATTTTGATGCTATGGGAAGACAGGGCTTGAAGCTTCACATCCTGTGGGGGACCATCAGGGGCTAGAGGGAGAACATATTTTTCAGATACTTTACAAATTATGACATTTGCTTAGTTCGAAGTGACAGAGAGATGACAGAGATAGCGACAGAGGCGGATTGCTATAATTACTGTAGGCAAATCTCATTTGGCATTTAGCCTCAGGTTGTTTGATATACCTGCATCCTTAGTGGTGATGGTGAGCACATTGCTAGGTTTACTCAAGCCCATGTTGTTCTTGGTGAACATGCGGATGTTGTAGGTGGAAAAGGGTCGCAGGTCATTGATAGCAGTCTCTCTCTCCCAAGGCAGAACATTGCTGCCTCGTACTGCATCTACCCAGGAGTCTGTTAGCAAAAATTACGAAGAAATCATACAGAGTGAGTAAACATTCAAATTGTATTACGTTTACTATTGGTAGCACCCATTCATTCAAGCTATTAGGAAGTTTAAGTTTTGTTATTTCTGTTTTACCAGTTTGGCTCTTGCATTCCAGGTGGTAACCTGTGATGGGGGTGTTTCCATCGAAGCCAGCGCTCCACCATACAGAGATGGACCTGGCTGATATTTCTCGGATTGCCACAGTGGGAGGGTCTGGAGGTACTGGAGACAACCCAGTTATCTGAGTTATTAGAGAGATCTTTCTAGATGGTACCTTGTAAAGTGATACAGGATGTAATATAATAGAGTAGGTGATTTGATTTTACCTGTTAAAACCATCGTTGTCTGCATTGTTGTGGTTTGTTCTGACAAATAGATGAAATTACGTCATACATTTTCTCTGACACCCAAAAGTACTCTTTACATTTTGAAGGCTTAGCAGGACAGGAAAATTGTGTAATTTTTACTTGAGTCATTTTCTATTAAGGTATCTTTACTTTCACTCAAGTATGAAAATGGGGTACTTTTTCCACCACTGCATTTA
Source organism: Coregonus lavaretus (assembly GCF_964263955.1). Classification (NCBI taxonomy): domain Eukaryota; kingdom Metazoa; phylum Chordata; class Actinopteri; order Salmoniformes; family Salmonidae; genus Coregonus; species Coregonus lavaretus. The sequence continues at coordinate 27,868 of NW_028159283.1, read as the reverse complement.
ACACAAACTAATAGCGATTGTAAACGTAATACCTTCTGGGTAGCCAACTGTTGTGCTCTCTCCAGGGATCCACGGTTCAGGGGTTGTGTCAGGAGCTGAAATAGATTCAAATGGACTGATTGAATTTGATGTAGGGAAGAGTGGGGTACGTTGAGCAATTGTTTACATTCAGCATCACTCAAGGGAAATATAGAATTATTTCTAACAAAGATATCATGAAACCTCTAACACAATAAATTCATTTGGTGACATTTTTTTTTGGGGGGGGGACCTAACTTGCTTACCACTTTTCCATGTAATTTCTTCCATCACAGACTCCATGAAATGATGACCTCGTCCTAAATATTTGGTCACATTTTGTGTATGGTTTCCTAGAATCAAGGGTAGCTCAACTTACCCCCCACTCTCCCCTATAGATAAGTATAGATGATGGTCAAGATAGTCTTGTTGACATTGCATAGATAGCCTTCCCTGTTCTACAGAAAGTTTTCAGTAAACTTTTAATCTGATGAAATGACTGTCTAAATGACTAAATGGCTTAAATGCACCCTTGTTCTCTCACCGGGCTGGATGTCGAGTGCCAGATGGTGTTTCTGGTCATTAAACCATCCAGGTATGTCCACACGGCAGCCGTATATCCCAGAATCCTTCATCTGTGCTTGGATGATGGTCAGAGAGACGTCCCCTGCCCTCAGATCACCCTGGAGATGATACCGGACCGAAGCACTGTGGGTCACTTTGACCCCCTCCGTCCTGATGACCTCATTGTCACAGCCGCTGTTGGGGATGTGACCACGACCCCAGCAGACAGAGAGCGGACCATAATACTGGGCATCATACTTACATGTTAGGGTCACAACGTCACCGACATAGCCTCGGATGGTTACTGTAGAAGCACCGCCTACAATGGTGAAAGCGATTATATCAAATGAGTCTTTCATTTGACTGTTTATTAGACTACTACGATGAAGATCTTACCAAAGAAAAGGTAGAGCACTAGCCAGCAACAGGAAATGTATGACTCCATGAGTGTGTCTAGCTGTGCACACAGTGACTAACCACACCACCTTCTATACCTTCAACAGGCTCTGCTCAACAACTGAAACACACTACACATGACTGCACTGTTGTCTCACAATTAAACCCCCTACTGCACTGTCACACACACACACACACACACACACACACACACACACACACACACACACACACACACACACACACACACACACACACACACACACACACACACACACCACCACACCACACACACACACACACACAGACACACACGCAACAAACACACACACATAATCAGGTGACACAGTGTGCTTTATCTGCACACATCATCAGTTGTGTTGGTTGCAGCAGGGTCGCATTTTGGGCCTGTTTCCTTTTTTTGTGGTTTTGGTTCCTCGTGAAACACGGCTGACACCACAAAATTGTTTACTCCAATATTTAGGAGCAAAGACACTGCATCAACAGAAATCATTTCAACATTTGGACAGTGGATGTTACTCAAGGATGGGCTGCAAGCAAGGTTAGGGTAGGGTTAGGTTTGGGGTATAGTGAAGGTGTAGATCTAATGGATGTTACTAGGGAGAGCCTAGAAGCATAGAGGCCTAGAAGACACCCCATCCAGACAACTCAATATACGAAGGTCCTACCCACTGCTTGAGCAAGGCACTTAGCCGCACTTAGCCCCCAACCCACTTTAGGGGCGCTGCTCTGCAGCAAACCATGCAAATGGATAGGTTTGTTCTATTATATTCTACTGAAGCCCTTGGAGAAATAATCACAGCGCCAAATACTTCAAATATCAGAAGTGTAAGTCTTTACATGCAAAATTCCCTCTCCTTCTTCTCTCTGTTTAACTTTGGTTTCTTCTTTCACATCTTGTGTGGGAAACTTGACCACATAAAGTGACTTGCGAAAGTATTCACCCCCCTTGGCATTTTTCCTATTTTGTTGCCTTACAACCTGGAATTAAAATGGATTTTTTGGAGGTTTGTATCATTTGAGTTACACAACATGCCTACCACTTTGAAGATGCAAAATATTTTTTATTGTGAAACAAACAAGAAATAAGACCAAAAAAAAACTGAAAACTTTAGCATGCATAACTATTCACCCCCCCCAAAGTCAATACTTTGTAGAGCCACCTGGATGGGTTCCGCTGGTGTACAGCAATCTTTAAGTCATACCACAGATTCTCAATTGGATTGAGGTCTGGGCTTTGACTAGGCCATTCTAATACATTTAAATGTTTCCCCTTAAACCACTCGAGTGTTGCTTTAGCAGTATGCATAGGGTCATTGTCCTGCTGGAAGGTGAACCTCCGTCCCAGTCTCAAATCTCTGGAAGACTGAAACAGGTTTCCCTCAAGAATTTCCCTGTATTTAGCGCCATCCATCGTTCCTTCAATTCTGACCAGTTTCCCAGTCCCTGACGATGAAAAACACAGCATGATGCTGCCACCACCATGCTTCACTGTAGGGATGGTGTACTCGGGGTGATGAGAGGTGTTGGGTTTGTGCCAGATATAGAGTTTTCCTTGATGGCCAAAAAGCTAAATTTTAGTCTCATCTGACCAGAGTACCTTCTTCCATATGTTTGGGGAGTCTCCCACATGCCTTTTGGCGAACACCAAACGTGTTTGCTTATTTTTACTTTAAGCAATGGCTTTTTTTCTGGTCACTCTTCCGTAAAGCCCAGCTCTGTGGAGTGTACAGCATAAAGTGGTCCTATGGACAGATACTCCAATCTCTGCTGTGGAGCTTTGCAGCTCCTTCAGGGTTATCTTTGTTCTCTTTGTTGCCTCTCTGATTAATGCCCTTGCCTGGTCCATGAGTTGTGGTGGGCGGCCCTCTCTTGGCAGGTTTGTTGTGGTGCCATATTCTTTCAATTTTTTTATATTGGATTTAATGGTGCTCCGTGGGATGTTCAAAGATCTGTACTTCTCCACAACTTTGTCCCTGACCTGTTTGGAGAGTTCCTTGGTCTTCATGGTGCCGCTTGCTTGGTGGTGCCCCTTGCTTAGTGGTGTTGCAGACTCTGGGGATTTTCAGAACAGGTGTATATATACTGAGATCATGTGACAGATCATGTGACACTTAGATTGCACACAGGTGGACTTTATTTAATTAATTATGTGAATTCTGAAGGTAATTGGCTGCACCAGATCTTATTTAGGGGCTTCATAGCAAATGGGGTGAACACATATGCACGCACCACTTTCCCGTTATTAATTTTTTTCATTTCAGTTTACCAATTTGGACTATTTTGTGTATGTCCATTACATGAAATCCAAATAAAAATCAATATAAATTACAGGTTGTAATGCAACATAATAGGAAAAATGCCAAGGGTTGAATACTTTTGCAAGGCACTGTAGTAACACCTTACAGTTAATCAGGTGTAGCTCTATTGTGTGGTCACATTCCCTGAGAGAAAAAAAGACTTTCCACTGGGAAAAGACGGGTTGAATCAAAGTTGTTTCAACATAATTTTTCCACGTATTGTGAAGTGGAATCTATGTGGAAAATACATCGGATTTGCAAAAAGTCATCAATGTAAATGGCTGTTTTGAAGGTAAAATCTCAACCACAGGATTATGCCATCATCATTGTAACCTGATTTTAACATAGACAAACCTTTAAAACAACATCAGATATTCTAGGTTATATTCTTCAACGTTATATTCACTATTAGAAAAACAACTATAGGCTGGGCAGCACCTCCTACTTGAGAATGTATCTATCTACAGCTACCCTTCGGTCTCCCATCCAGGGTTTTAATTTAGCCCACTGACTATTACCAATGTGCTATCATGAGAATGATTGTTGAGAGTAGGATAGGTTTGACAGAGCAAATTAAATGTGACCATAATTTATCATTCATACAGTATATCATCAATGATGCTATGTAGGCCTACTGTATATAGTATTTGTGAAATCATCAACAGCTATTGTTTCAATTCAACCCAGGATTCAACAAAAAATAGACAATACATATAGGCCTAGGAGAAATATATTCTGAGAAGTATATTCTGCTTGGATTAAAGAATAGGACTAAATCAAATCAAACTTTATTAACAGTGCATTAAATGTTTTATTTTATTTAGTCTTGTTCTTTAACTTACATTTTTGGTTGAGCTGGAGAATCCAACATATCAATTATTCTTTTGTAGACAAACTGGAATTAAAGCCAGACTACGTCAGTGGGACGGATGGAACTATCCAAGCAAAAGATGCATCTCCTTCAAATGTTGATATTTGGTTGCATTGACAACCAAACACAATTCAATATCACTTTTGAAATACAATAAATAGCTTATTAACTTGTTGACAAGTTAAGAAATGATTTGTTGGATTCACATCTTAAACTCCAAAAATAAAAGTCAAAGAATGGGACTAAGCCAGTCGCTCAGATGGAATTATCGAAGCAGTAGACACTTCTCCTTTAAATATTGATATTTAGTTGATTTGTCAACTAAACACAAGTCAATATTAGTTTTGAAATATAGTAAATACACTGTAAAAATAATCCTGTTGTTTTTACGGTAATTTATTGACAGCCAGTTACCTGTAAATTACTGTAAAAAAAATATGTTACTGTAAAATCCAAATAAACGTTGGTTTAAGAGTACATTACTGGAAAGTTTACAGTACAAAAGTCTTACAAACTAATGTAACTTTCAACCTTAAAATTAGTAACACATCCATGGCCACATTTCGAGGTTACTGTAACAATGTCTTCTTAAGTATCATGTAAAGCGTGCGCATTCAAGATAGCATGCATAGGTTGTCGCAGATCTGTGGAGATCTTCACAATTGCTCTAATAATATGCGCAGAATCTTGAACGGCATTGATCACTTGCACCGTGTACTTTTAAAGTAATCTCAACTGCAATCCAGGTCATTTTGTTCTGCTATTAGATGAAGCACAGTGATAAAACATGAATCTGTTCAATAAATAAAAACAAATATCTGAAATTGTATTCCCTTTTGAACTTGGTTGTGCTTTTAGATTTTACATTTTAGCAGACGCTCTTATCCAGAGCGACTTCCAGTTAGTGAGTGCATACATTATTTTATTTTTCATACTGGCCCCCCGTGGGAATTGAACCCACAACCCTGGCGTTGCAAACGTCATGCTCTACATCCCTGCCGGCCATTCCCTCCCCTACTCTGGACGACACTGGATAATTGTGCGCCGCCCCATGGGTCTCCCGGTCGCGGCCGGCTACGACAGAGCCTGGATGGTTGAAAGCATAGTGAGAACACATTGGAAATTCAACTAACTTTTGGCTGTCTTTTTGAGTGGGTGAATATAGGTTGTAATCTCATTGATCAATGTCTCAACCAAATATTACCCAATTATCTACTTTGAAATGACGTGGTGTGCCCAATGGTTTTTCTCTTTATACTGTAGTTTGATCTAGTTGCTGCTGCCCCCTTTATTACCACTTATAACCACTAGATGGCGGTATATCCAAAGCACCATAGAAGGAGCCAGATGAGGGGAAAACAGAAGATCTCTTAACAAAACCTTTATTCGTGCAAGTACCATTGCAGTACCTTGTTGGCAAACATGATGGCAAACAAGAACATCTTATGAGAGAGACCGTAAAAGAGCCTAACTGACTCTGTGATGACTCAGAGGAGTTAAATCCATCACATTTGCAAATAGGCCAGCACCTACGCCACATGGTTCTATATCTGCTTTTCTTCAATTCTGGAAGAAAACGATTTGTGTGCCAATTTTCTTGCTTCATTTGGAAAAGGGACTAGAATGGTGTTGTTAACTGGCTAATACAGTCCACAGTTGGTCTGTTCAGTGCAGTGTCCCGTTGCAGTAAACCCATCCATACACCAGCCACTGGTCTCCTATTGGACTACTATGGAATGTCTTCATTTCCCCTGGTAATCTCACTGATAAAAAGATAAGACTCAATGTTTTCTCTGTCTTCACAAGTCATGGGTCATAGACGAGGATAGAGAGCCAGCGGGTTCCTTCTGCAACTGTTCATCCATGCTCCACATCCATATAATTTTTAAGGTGTTTTCAGTGGATTATATTATTTCATTATGTAGGTAGGGGAGAGTGGGGTAAATTGAGCATAAGGGTTAGTTTGTTTCTAGGAAACCATACACAACATGAATCATGTGACCAAATATTTAACAAGAGGTCATCATTTCATGGAGGCTATGAAGGAAGAAACCACATGGAAAAACTGGTAAGCAAGTTAGATCCAAAAAACAGATTTTCACAGATGTATTATAATGCTTGTATCTAAACCAATGTACTGTAGATAGTTTTAAGATTGTTTTGTACATCAGTTGGGGTCCCTATAAGATACAATATGAGGTCCAAAACCTAGCATGAAAGTGCATCCTTGTAGCTGTTTCCCTGTCTTAGGTCAGTTAGGATCACCACTTTATTTTAAGAATGTGAAATGTCAGAATAATAGTAGAGAGAATGATTTCTTTCAGCTTTTATTTCTTTCATCACATTCCCAGTGGGTCAGAAGTTTACATACACTCAATTAGTATTTGGTAGCATTGCCTTTAAATGGTTTAACTTGGGTCAAACGTTTCGAGTAGCCTTCCACAAGCTTCCCACAATAAGTTGGGTGAATTTTGGCCCATTCCTCCTGACAGAGCTGGTGTAACTGAGTCAGGTTTGTAGGCCTCCTTGCTCGCACACGCTTTTTCAGTGCTGCCCACACATTTTCTATAGGTTTGAGGTCAGGGCTTTGTGATGGCCACTCCAATACCTTGACTTTGTTGTCCTTAAGCCATTTTGCCACAACTTTGGAAGTATGCTTGGGGTCATTGTCCATTTGGAAGACCCATTTGCGACCAAGCTTTAACTTCCTGACTGATGTCTTGAGATGTTGCTTCAACATATCCACATAATTTTCCTTCCTCATGATGCCATCTATTTTGTGAAGTGCACCAGTCCCTCCTGCAGCAAACCACCCCCATAGCATGATGCTGCCACCCCCTTGCTTCACGGTTGGGATGGTGTTCTTCGGCTTGCAAGCTTTCCCCTTTTTCCTCCAAACATAATGATGGTCATTATGGCCAAACAGTTCTATTTTTGTTTCCTCAGACCAGAGGACATTTCTCCAAAAAGTACGATCTTTGTCCCCATGTGCAGTTGCAAACATTTTTTATGGGGGTTTTGGAGCAGTGGCTTCTTCCTTGCTGAGTGGCCTTTCAGGTTATGTCGATATAGGACTTGTTTTACTGTGGATATAGATACTTTTGTACCTGTTTCCTCCAGCATCTTCACAAGGTCCTTTGCTGTTGTTCTGGGATTGATTTGCACTTTTCGCACCAAAGTACGTTCATCTCTAGGAGACAGAACGCGTCTCCTTCCTGAGCGGTATGACGGCTGCGTGGTCCCATGTTATTTATACTTGCGTACTATTGTTTGTACAGATGAACGTGGTACCTTCAGGCGTTTGGAAATTGCTCCCATGGATGAATCAGACTTGTGGAGGTCTGCAACTTTTTTCTGAGGTTTTGGCTGATTTCTTTAGATTTTCCCATGATGTCAAGCAAAGAGGCACTGAATTTGAATGTAGGCCTTGAAATACATCCACAGGTATACCTCCAATTGACTCAAATTATGTCAATTAGCCTATCAGAAGCTTCTAAAGCCATGACATCATTTTCTGGAATTTTCCAAGCTGTTTAATGGCACAGTCAACTTAGTGTATGTAAACTTCTGACCCACTAGAATTGTGATATAGTGAATTATAAGTGAAATAATCTTTCTGTATTAATTGTGTCATGCACAAAGTAGATGTCCTAACCGACATAGTTTGTTAACAATACATTTTTGGAGAGGTTGAAAAACACGTTTTAAAGACTCCAACCTAAGTGTATGTAAACTTCCGACTTCAACTGTATACATTATGAAATCAAGATAGTGCATTTTATTGTTACAGAGCACACATCATCATGCCCTGTGTATACATACAGTGAGGGAAAAAAGTATTTGATCCCCTGCTGATTTTGTACGTTTGCCCACTGACAAAGAAATGATCAGTCTATAATTTTAATGGTAGGTTTATTTGAACAGTGAGAGACAGAATAACAACAAAAAAATCCAGAAAAATGCATGTCAAAAATGTTATAAATTGATTTGCATTTTAATGAGGGAAATAAGTATTTGATCCCATCTCAATCAGAAAGATTTCTGGCTCCCAGGTGTTTTTTATACAGGTAACGAGCTGAGGTTAGGAGCACACTCTTAAAGGGAGTGCTCCTAATCTCAGCTTGTTACCTGTATAAAAGACACCTGTCCACAGAAGCAATCAATCAATCAGATTCCAAACTCTCCACCATGGCCTAGACCAAAGAGCTCTCCAAGGATGTCAGGGACAAAATTGTAGACCTACACAAGGCTGGAATGAGCTACAAGACTATTGCCAAGCAGCTTGGTGAGAAGGTGACAACAGTTGGTGTGATTATTCGCAAATGGAAGAAACACAAAAGACTGTCTCCCTCGGCCTGGGGCTCCATGCAAGATCTCACCTCGTGGAGTTGCAATGATCATGAGAACGGTGAGGGATCAGCCCAGAACTACACGGGAGGATCTTGTCAATGATCTAAAGGCAGCTGGGACCATAGTCACCAAGAAAACAATTGGTAACACTACGCCGTGAAGGACTGAAATCCTGCAGCTCCCGCAAGGTCCCCCTGCTCAAGAAAGCACATATACAGGGCCATCTGAAGTTTGCCAATGAACATCTGAATGATTCAGAGGAGAACTGGGTGAAAGTGTTGTGGTCAGATGAGACCAAAATCGAGCTCTTTGGCATCAACTCAACTCGTTGTGTTTGGAGGAGGAGGAATGCTGCCTATGACTCCAAGAACACCATCCCCACCGTCAAACATGGAGGTGGAAACATTATGCTTTGGGGGTGTTTTTCTGCTAAGGGGACAGAACAACTTCACCGCATCAAAGGGACGATGGACAGGGCCATGTACCATCAATTCTTGGGTGAAGCCCTCCTTCCCACAGCCAGGGCATTGAAAATGGGTCGTGGATGGGTATTCCAGCATGACAATGACCCAAAACACACGGCCAAGGCAACAAAGGAGTGGCTCAAGAAGAAGCACATTAAGGTCCTGGAGTGGCCTAGCCAGTCTCCAGACCTTAATCCCATAGGAAATCTGTGGAGGGAGCTGAAGGTTCCAGTTGGCAAACGTCAGCCTCGAAGCCTTAATGACTTGGAGAAGATCTGCAAAGAGGAGTGGAACAAAATCCCTCCTGAGATGTGTGCAAGCCTGGTGGCCAACTACAAGAAACGTCTGACCTCTGTGATTGCCAACAAGGTTATTGCCACCAAGTACTAAGTCATGTTTTGCAGAGGGGTCAAATACTTATTTCCCTCATTAAAATGCAAATCAATTTATAACATTTTTGACATGCGTTTTTCTGGATTATTTTGTTGTTATTCTGTCTCTCACTGTTCAAATAAACCTACCATTAAAATTATTAACTGATCATGTCTTTGTCAGTGGGCAAACGTACAAAATCAGCAGGGGATCAAATACTTTTTTCCCTCACTGTACGTAAAACAAGCAGAGGTCTAGTCCCCCTTGAGCTTCTTGAGAGAGCAGCCAATGAAGTGAGGAAAGGCTATACATCCATTTGAGCAGCAGCAAGGGACGAAAAATAGACTTAACGACATTAAAGAGGTACATTGACAAAAAATAAAACAAACATGTACCTGTCTGGAAGAGAAGCTATGATAGAGTAGCAGAGTCACACAAGGTCTTATCTGATGACATGGAGTCTGAGCTTGCTAAACATATCAAGAATGTTGCGGACCAGTTTAATGGGCTTAGTAGCCTCAAATGTATAGAAAACGGAGCAACTAGCGGTAGGGAGAGATATGTAACCCTAGGAAATAGGACATCACTACATCACTCCTGCACAACAGAAGCCACCAAAAGATAGCCTACCACGCAATGAATTGACTATGAGCCTAGTGTTTTTCACAATGTCTGTATTGGCATCAGTAATAGCTTACCTTATATTCCTCATGCAACTAATACATACATACTACATGAGCAACAAATTTGAACTTCAAAACAACAATGTGCCCGTAATTTACCCATCCTTTGACTGTGGTTCAATGTGGAGTAGTAGTGAAGCAGGATTGATTCCATAAGAGCAGTTTGACATGTAACAGTCTTATTTCCTTCACTCAGTTATTTTCTACAATTTCTTGGGGATTAATGATTAACCAGTAGAAGCAATTAAAACCAGTGTTCTGAACTAATATGTAAACGTTTTAGGGTCCATACACAGATTGACTACATAGCTCAAATCCATAGGCACACAGGTCTTTTTATCCTCCACTACACTATAGAGTACCACAGTATGAGTCATAATACCCATAACACCTAGCAGTCAAACAGGGAAATGGTTCCAATTGTTTTTCCACCATTCATTTTTTCCCATAGGGTATTTCAGAAATACTAAATAAGGGCTGTGTTTCGTGTAGGCTTATCCTGGTGTGACATTTTGATATCCGTTTAAATCTCTCTAGGACAAGGTGACTTGCTTGCGTACATAGAACAGTAGAAAGTTCTCATGGAAAGAGTGACTGGGTGTGCCTCAACTCTTAGCGGGCTCTTTCTAAGGTAAAGGTTTTGCTGTACCACTGGTTATCTGCCCTGTGCTCTTCCACTCCTGCTGAAAGGCCTCACTCCTCTCTAAACTTTCCCCTTCCACACGTCAACACTGTCCACCAGAGAGGATATCAAAGACAACCAAGCCAAGGGACTACAGTGGTAAGGTCCCCCATCCACCTCCACTACAATCTGAAGTAGAAACCTATTCCCATAATACACCATCGCTTAGTCAGATTTAGCCCTCCGACCTGAGTGTGAGAAGAAAATAATGTGTTATGAGAAAGCGGTCTGAAGTGGGACTTGTGGGGGGCACGTAACTGCATGGAATTGTTTTTGGAGTACAGCCTGTGTGTGTGTGTGTGTGTGTGTGTGTGTACACTCTTAGAAGAAAGGGTTCCAAAAGGGTTCTTCAGCTATCCCCATAGGAGAACCCTTTTTGGCTCCAGATAGAACCTTTTTTGGTTCCATGTAGAACTCTTTTGGGTTCCATTTAGAACCCTCTCAAAAGGGTTCTACCTGGAACCAAAAAGGGTTCTTCAAAGGGTTCTCCTAAGGGGACAGCCGAAGAACCCTTTTAGGTTCTAGATAGCACCTTTTTTTCCTAAGAGTGTATCTGTGCATGTGTGTTTGTGTGTGTGTGTGTGTGTGTGTACGTGTGTATTAGAGTGCGTGTCTGTGCATGTGTGTGTATGTTTGTATGTGTGCGTGTGTATGTGTATCTGTGCATGTGTGTGTTTGTGTGTGTGTGTACACTCAGTCCATGGTGGATTTACAGTGTCTACTCCCATTGTGGACAGGACAGCGTCCCCCAGAGACATGGTCAGAATGTCCCCCCCCCCCCCCCTCCTAATAATAACTAATCATCAGGGATCAGGGGGACTAGGAGCACACAGGGGTTTGGGAGCGGAAGCGCCTCAGAGGACTGGTCCAGTTCACAAAGCGTCTCAGGAGTGCTGATCTAGGATCAGTTTAGCCTTTTTTAATCACAATGAATGAGATCATATGGACAGGGGTGACCTAATCCTACATCAGCACTCTGAGACGCTTTGTGAATACGTGCCATGGTTAAACAGAGAAAGAGAGAGAGAGAGAGAGAGAGAGAGAGAGGGGGGGGGGGGTTATCGTCCACCCCAAACACACACAGACACCCACACAGTCTTCGGTATAATCTAGTTGATGCAGATGTTTTGCAAGGATTTATTATAGACATTAAAGAATAGAGATTAAAGGTACAGTGCATTCGGAAATTATTCACACCCCTTGACCTTTTCAACATTTTGTTACGTTATAGCCTTATTCTTAAATGTATTAAAAATAAAAAAACAGGTTTTTTGAAATTTTTGCAAATGTATTAAATAAAAAAAACTGAAATATCACATTTATTTAAGTATTCAGACCCTTTACTCAGTACTTTGTTGAAGCTCCTTTGGCAGCAATTACAGCCTTGAGTCTTCTTGGGTATGATGCTACAAGCTTGGCACACCTGGATTTGGGGAGTTTCTCCCATTCTTCTCTGCAGATCCTCTCAAGTTCTGTCAGTTTGGATGGGGAGTGTCGCTGCACAGCCATTTTCAGGTCTCTCCAGAGATGTTATATCAGGTTCAAGTCCGGGCTCTGGCTGGGCCTCTCAAGGACATTCAGATACTTGTCCTGAAGCCACTCCTGTGTTGTCTTGGCTGTGTACTTAGGGTCGTTGTCCTGTTGGAAGGTCACCACAGTCTGAGGTCCTGAGTGCTCTGGAGCATGTTTTCATCAAGGATCTCTCTGTACTTTGCTCTGTTCATCTTTCCCTCGATCCTGACTAGTCTCCAAGTCCCTGCTGCTGAAAAACATCCCCACAGCATGATGCTGCCACCACCATGCTTCACCATATGGATGGTGCCAGGTTTCCTCCAGACGTGACGCTTGGCATTCAGGCCAAAGAGTTCAATAATGGTCTGAGAGTCTTTTAGGTGCCTTTTGGCAAACTCCAAGCGTGCTGTCATTTGCCTTTTACTGAGGAGTGGCTTCCGTCTGGCCACTCTACCATAACGGCCTGATTGGTGGAGCGCTGCAGAAATGGTTGTCCTTCTGGAAGTTTCTACTATCTCCACAGAGGAACTCTGGAGCTCTGTCAGAGTGACCATCGGGTTCTTGGTCACCTCGATTGCTCAGTTTGGCCGGGTGGACAGCTCTAGGAAGAGTTTTGCTGGTTCCAAACTTCTTCCATTTAAGAATGATGGAGGCCACTGTGTTCTTGGGGATCTTCAATGCTGCAGAATTTTTTGGTACCCTTCCCCAGATCTGTGCCTCGACACAATCTTGTTTCGGAGCTCTATGGACAATTCCTTCAACCTCATGGCTTGGTTTTTGCTCTGACATGCATTGTTAACTGTGGGACCTTATATAGACAGGTGTGTGCCTTTCCAAATCATGTTCAATCAATTGAATTTACCACAGGTGGACTCCAATCAAGTTGTAGAAATATCTCAAGGATGATCAAAGGGAAAAGCATGCACCTGAGCTCAATTTCGAGTCTCATAGCAAAGGGTCTGAATACTTACGTAAATAAAGTATTTATGTTTTATTTTTTTATAAATGTGCAAAAATTCCTAAAAACCAGTTTTCGCTTTGACATTGTGTGGTATTGTGTGTAGATTGATGGGAATTTTTTTATTTTTTTTTTGGGGGGGGGGGGGGGGGGGTCAATTTTAGAATAAGGCTGTAACGTAACAACATTTTGAAAAAGTAAAGGTGTCTGAATACTTTCCGAATGCACTGTACATGTCTACGGGATACATAATATCCCTGATCACTATTGATGATGAATAAACACTACAGCCTTACTTGACTAAGGGAAAGACAGCTGTGGCGCTGGCTGGTCCACAGTACTATAGCTCATCCATATTATAACCAATTAACCCATAAGAGTCCAAGCCCTGTCTATGCCGGGGGAGGGGGTTCTACTAAGCTATATGGAATTGTTTTAAGAAGGCCATACCAAGGATCATTTTGCTATTTGATTTAGAATTGTAAGACCCCTTGAAGTATAAAACATTAATATAAAAAATAAATATCTGATGAAAAAAAATTTGGGGCCTTAGCCCAAACAAACACATTGAATAACAGATTCACTACATGGAACAAAAGATAGTCCCTTAAAAAAATCAAAAGGAAGTTTGTTGTACTGTGTCTGTCCTATATCAGGAGAGATATAAGAAAGAATCAATGTTTTTTTTTTTTTTTTCATGTATTTAAACCCTTATTTTTGGCACTAAACAGTGTCCATATATACAGTACCAGTCAAAAGTTTGGACACACCTACTCATTCAAGGGTTTTTCTACATTTTTTATATTTTCTACATTTGTGAATAATAGCGAAGACTTCAAAACTATGAAATAACACATATGTAATCATGTAGTAACCACAAAAGTGTTAAACAAATCAAAATATATTTTATATTAGCCACCCTTTGCCTTGAAGACAGCTTTGCACACTCTTGGCATTCATTTAACCAGCTTCATGAGGAATGCTTTTCAAACAGTCTTGAAGGAGTTCCCACATATGCTGTGCACTTGTTGGCTGCTTTTCCTTCACTCTGCGGTCCAACTCATCCCAAACCATCTCAATTGGGTTGAGGTCGGGTGAATGTCCCATGTAGCTCAGTTGGTAGAGCATGGTGTTTGCAACGCCAGGGTTGTGGGTTTGATTCACACGGGGGGCCAGTATGAAGAAGTATGAAAATGTATGTACTCACTAACTGTAAGTCGCTCTGGATAAATGACTAAAATGTAAATGTGGAGGCCAGGTCATCTGATGCAGCACTCCATCACTCTCTTTCTTGGTCGAATAGCCCTTACACAGACTGGAGGTGTGTTTTGAGTCATTGTCCTGTTGAAAAACAAATTATTGTCCCACTAAGCGCAAACCATATGGGATGGCGTATTGCTGCAGAATGCTGTGGTAGCCATGCTGGTTAAGTGTGCCTTGAATTCTAAATAAATCATCGACAGTGTCACCAGCAAAGCACCCCCACACCATCACACCTCCTCCTCCATGCGTCATGGTGGGTGTAAAAATGGCCAGCTCATCTCCTTTCCAAGAACCCAACTTTCTTTTGGTTTTCCTATTGGATTTAGGTCATGCCAATCATCAGAATTTTATTAGCCAATCAGGAGCCTTAATGTAATACCCGACCAGGCAGGGACTCAGGCAGTCTGTAGTTTCCATTCTGATGACCAACCTGTTTTTCTCTCCTGCTTATTCTACCTCCTTAGAAGAAATTGCTTTTCTTTCTGATGTTTATTGTGCGTACAGCTAAATGTAAGTGCCAAAATCCTGATGTCTTGTTGTTTGGAGCTAAAAAGTGTCTGTTGTAAATATGTACCATTTGTGTTAAACTTGTTAGCTAGCTAGCTTGCTTACTCCCGCTAGTGTTAGCATTAGCATTAGCATTGTCATCCAGAATGCATTACTATTTAGCATGCTTATTAGCGATTAGCATTTGTTGGTGGTGCTAGGCTATTTTTGGTTGTAGATCGCTCATGCTTATTATGTTGTATTATGATGTGTAGATATTTCTACATTGCTCTATTGTTCTTTGTGCATCTATCATGTGTTTGGGTCCACATAGCCTGTTTAGTTGTTGACATGCAAATAGGCATATTTTTCCCATACTGTGCTATAGCCTAAGTTATCCTCTTTTCATTACAGAACCACAATTAGTATCAGAGAGAGTGGTGTTGTATGTGTGTATGTGGATCTTCATTAAACCTTGAACTGGAACTACTGCTTCCTCGTGCTCTGAACTGACTTTCTGTGGTGGTTGCTACCGGCCTAAAATCCAGCACCTACGTTTTTTATCCCTTTTTTATTGGTCCTTCGAATTGATAAACAACTCATATTTTACAGTGGGAACCATAAATGCGGAGATCATCCGTTCACCTACTCTGTGTCTCACGAAGACACGGCGGATGGAACCAAAAATCTCAAATTTGGACTCATCAGACCAAAGGACTGTCACGCCCTGACATAGAGTTTGCTAGTTGGTTTGGTCAGGGTGTGAATATCTATGTATGTGAATTTTTATGTGTACATTCTATGTTTGTAGATCTATGTTGACTGGGTGTGGTTCCCAATCAGAGGCAGCTGTCGATCGTTGTCTCTGATTGGGGATCATACTTAGGTAGCCATTTTGCCTACCTATGTTGTGGGATCTTGACTCTTGTTTGGCTTGTTTGTGTGTAGCCATTGTGAGCTTCACATTACGTTGCTTTTGTTGTTTTGTCGTGTGTTAACTTAGCGAATAAACATGTATGCATTCCATGCTGCACCTTGGTCCAATCCTGTATTCAACGAGCGTGACAGAAGATCCCACCACCAACGGACCAAGCAGCGTGCCCAGGAAAAGCAAAGAGCCTGGACATGGGAGGAGATACTGGAAGGAAAAGGATCATGGACGTGGGAAGAGATCCAGGATGGTATGGATCGCCTTCCTTGGGAGCAAACAGAGGCAGCGAGGGAGAAAAGACTGCGACTCCAAAATGCGAAACGACGAAGGAGACCTGAGAGGCAACACCAATATTCTTTTTTTTTTTTTTGGGGGGGGGGGGGGGGGGGGCACACAGTGTACTCGATGAAGCAGCAGGAGTCCGTGAAAGGGCTGACTGTGGAGGAGGAGGCCGCTATTGAGAGGTCCTCCAAGACCTGCGGATCAGCAGTATGAGAGAGGAGGCCACCACATTACGGGGGCTGTTAGAGAAGAGGGAGCAGGAGCTCTCACTTCAGAAGGAGGCGCTGCAGGAGGCCCAAAGGGAGAAGGAATTAGTGGATGCACGGAGAGAGGAGCTGGCCAGGCAACAGAAGGAGCGTGTTTTCATTGAGGAACCCAGTTATGCGGAGATACGCACTGTGTCGCCAGTGCGCCTTCACAGCCCAGTGCGTCCTGTGCCAATGCCCCGCACGTACCGTGCGAAAGTGGGCATCCAGCCAGGATGGGTTGTGCCAGCTTTACACTCCAGACCTCCAGTACGCCTCCACGGTCCAGTATATCCTGCTCCGGTTCTACGCACTGTGTCACCAGTGTGCCTCCCCAGCCTGGTACGTCCCGTGCCTGCTCCCCGCACCAAACCAGTGGTGCGTGTATCCAGTCCGGTACGGCCCATACCTGCTCCCCGCACCAAGCCAGTGGTGCGTGTCGCTAGCCCGGTACGCCCCGTACCTGCTCCCCGCACCAATCCAGTGGTGCGTGTATCCTGTCCGGTACGGCCCGTGCCTAATCCTCGCACCAAACCAGCGGTGCGTGTCGCTAGCCCGGTACGGCCCGTACCTGTTCCCCGCACCAAACCAGTGGTGCGTGTATCCAGTCCGGTACGGCCCGTACCTGCTCCTCGCACCAGACCAGTGGTGCGTGTTCCCAGTCCGGCACGGCCCGTGCCTGCTCCTCGCACCAGACCAGTTTGTGCGTGTCTCCAGTTCGGCACAGCCCGTGCCTGCTCCTCGCACCAGACCAGTGGTGCGTGTTCCCAGTCCGGCACGGCCCGTGCCTGCTCCTCGCACCAAACCAGTGGTGCGTGTCTCCAGTTCGGCACAGCCCGTGCCTGCTCCTCGCACCAGACCAGTGGTGCGTGTTCCCAGTCCGGCACGGCCCGTGCCTGCTCCTCGCACCAAACCAGTGGTGCGTGTCTCCAGTCCGGCATGGCTCGTGCCTGCTCCTCACACCAGACCAGTGGTGCGTGTTCCCAGCCCGGTGCGGCCCATGCCTGTTCCTCGCACCAGACCAGTGGTGCGTGTCCCCAGCCCGGTACGGCTGGTGCCAGAGCAGTCCGCTCCACCGGTGCCTGGTCTAGCTCCGGTCAGCGGTTCTACTCCAGTGCCAGAGCAGTCCGCTCTACCAGTGCCTAGTCCAGCTCAGGTCAGCTGCTCCACTCCAGTGCCAGAGCAGTCCGCTCCACCGGTGCCCAGTCCAGCTCCGGTCAGCTGCTCCACTCCAGTGCCAGAGCAGTCCACTCTACCGGTGCCTAGTCCAGCCCCGGTCAGCTGCTCCAGTCCAGAGCCAGAGCAGTCCGCTCCACTGGGATCCAGTTCAGCTCCGGTCAGCGGCTCCACTCCAGAACCAGACGTCAAACCCTCTCCAGGGTCGGGGCCTCCCACATCAGGGTCCAGACAGGGCTTGGTGCATCGTGGGAGGACTGAGAGGGGAAGCATCGCGCTGAGGACCAGACCGGACCAGGGGTGCAACGGGGAGGCAGTAAGGGAGAGGACGTCATGCCCGGAGCCGGAGCCGCCACCGAGGCTAGATGCCCACCCGGACCCTCCCCTGTTAAGTTCGCTAGTTGGTTTGGTCAGGGTGTGAATATCTATGTATGTGAATTTCTATGTGTACATTCTATGTTTGTAGATCTATGTTGGCCAGGTGTGGTTCCCAATCAGAGGCAGCTTTTGATCGTTGTCTCTGATTGGGGATCATACTTAGGTACCCATTTTGCCTACCTATGTTGTGGGATCTTGACTCTTGTTTGGCTTGTTTGTGTGTAGCCATTGTGAGCTTCACGTTACGTTGCTTTTGTTGTTTTGTCGTGTGTTAACTTAGCGAATAAACATGTATGCATTCCACGCTGCACATTGGTCCAATCCTGTATTCAATGAGCGTGACAAGGACAGATTTCCATTGCTTGTGTTTCTTGGCCCTAGCAAGTCTCTTATTCTTATTGATGTCCTTTAGTAGTGGTTTCTTTGCAGCAATTCGACCATGAAGGCCTGATTCACGTAGTCTCCTCTGAACAGTTGATGTTGAGATGTGTCTGTTACTTGAACTCTGTGAAGCATTTATTTGGGCACAATCTGAGATGCAGTTAACTCTAATGAACTTATCCTCTGCAGCAGAGGTAACTATGTGTCTTCCTTTCCTGTGGTGGTCCACATAAGAGCCAGTTTCATCAGAGCGCTTGATGGTTTCTGCGACCGCACTTGAAGAAACTTTAAAAGTTCTTCAAATTTTCTGCATTGACTGATCTTCATGTCTTAAAGTAATGATAGACTGCCGTTTCTCTTTGCTTATTTGAGCTGTTCTTGCCATAATATGGACTTGGTGTTTTACCAAATAGGGCTATCTTCTGTATACCACCCCTACCTTGTCACAACACAACTGATTGGCTCAAACACATTAAGAAGGAAATAAATTCCACAAATTAACTTTTAACAAGGCACACCTGTTAATTGAAATGCATTCCAGGTGACTACCTCATGAAGCTGGTTGAGAGAATGCCAAGAGTGTGCAAAGGTATCCTAGAGCAAAACAACCAACATGTCACACCTTTCCACAGAGGGGTCATATCAGATTCTACAGACAGACGTTGGCAGATCGGCTGTAGCAACTTCAGACGAGTCCCAAGATGCTTGTGGGGGTCATAGAGCAAAATGGAG
This sequence comes from Coregonus lavaretus, assembly GCF_964263955.1. Classification (NCBI taxonomy): domain Eukaryota; kingdom Metazoa; phylum Chordata; class Actinopteri; order Salmoniformes; family Salmonidae; genus Coregonus; species Coregonus lavaretus. Next base: position 8,803 of record NW_028159283.1, on the reverse strand, counting down.
AAAACCATTGTGTTCTATAGTCATCCATAATAGTTTGTAGGCCAAACCGTTCGGATGCTACAGATGATTTTGTGAGAACACCAATTTTGGGATGTCTCATGGTCTGACAAACACCGCTCTAGCTCTGTGACCTTTCACCGCAGATGCATATGTGCGACATAGGCAGATGCGGTGGATTGAGACGCATCCAATGCAAAAACTGATATCTGTAGCTTTAACTGACAGATTTTTATGGGGATTTTGTTATTATGCTAATTAGGCACGGACATCGTATGGTATGGTATGGAAAATATAGAGGACAGTGATCATACGTAAAGCACATCTCTGTAAAACTCTATTTTCCAAAAAAGGACATGCAGAGAAGGGATGCTTAGACTCTTCCCATGTCCCACAGTACATCCTGGTTAGAAGTAGGAGGGATGGATGGATGAAAAAAAAAGAAAGAAAAGAGTGAGTCATTCAATGTTCTCATGAGGTCAGTCTCCTCCGGCACTATTGGGAAAATGTGCTAACGTAAACATGGCCAGAAACTAGGGATTATTAGAGGGATGAAAGAGAGAGACTGTCCTCCATTACCAAGCCTGATCCAGACCAAGCCTGTCTCCTCCTGGGAACCAAGACATCCCTCCATTTCTCACATGGCCAGACAGGCCACCCATTGTGGTCAAGACAGCAGGGCTGGGTTCAATTCTGAATTGATTAGCGAATTGCCCTTTAATTCCAGTTCAATTCTTATATTTGATTGAACTGTCTATCTATCTATCTATCTATCTATCTATCTATCTATCTATCTATCTATCTATCTATCTATCTATCTATCTATCTATCTATCTATCTATCTATCTATCTATCTATCTATCTATCTATCTATCTATCTATCTATCTATCTATCTATCTATCTATCTATCTATCTATCTATCTATCTATCTATCTATCTATATATATACAGTGGCGATTTTAGCATGTCAATCTTGGTGGGGCAAAAAATTATACAAAACATATTATGCATTCCAGCAAAGCCACTACACAACACAACACTAAACAATACATTAATTGCACTATAACGGTATCAGTATCATAACGGTGCAAACAAACTGTTAGGGCCTACATAAAGCTGTCGCAACAGCAAAGCTTTCTTTTCAGCACCATGGAGTGAATCCTTACCACTGCTACACCTGGCTATCAGCAGAGCCTTGTCTGGCAGCGAAACAGGTCATTCAGCCTAATTTCCAGACATTTAAAAAAACATAGCTGATATGGCTGACTTGCTTAAACAAATGTGGTTTCTACTGACAATTGAGATGTACAAACTATGGCATAAGGGGACAAGAAGCGTATAAGAGGTAATCCGTAATTTCGATTAAGACATTAATGAGCGAGCTAGGACAGACATAGTCAATGTAACTATTTGTTCAGCACTTTTGAAATGTACAGTGACAGAATTCAGAACATGGGCCATTCTTACAGTATTCTCCCTGTACACCAAGTCAGAACCGTAGGATAGATAAAGGGGGCATATAAGCAGACAATGAACACTCTTACAATATTCGATGATTACATTTCTCTAAAACAGGCTATAGGCTACATGTGCACCATCAAGTCAGAACAGTAGGCTAAGTTATGACGGTGAAAGGGACCAAATTATTAGGGTGAGGCACATGGGCTACTAACAGCTTACTACACAACATACACAGTATTACTTTCCTACCTACAGTATACGTATCTCCCTGGCATATTACATAATTTATGCAGCAGCATACAATACATGTTTGGACTCACCTTGTTGTGCTGTGCTCACTTGAACAAGAAGGTGGCACCGGGGCCTTGTGGGAAAATGACGTCAGTGATCTTCATGTTGGAGCTCTAGAAAGAGGCCCGAGTTCCTGACTTGGAATTCCGAGTTGGATGACCGTTCACAACGTTGTTTCTCAGACGGAGGTCGTTTTCTTCCAAGTGCCCAGTTGTCTTGAACTCACTGAAGTCTGAGATTTCCCAGTTCCGAGTTTCCAGTTGTTTTGAACACGGCAGAAGTCATGCTGAATTGACAGCATGATCAACGTAGTCAACCTTTTCTGGCCCATGGTGTTGAATGTTTCTCCTTTTCAGATTGGAAAAGATACCTTTAAACCCAGACTTGGACCACACACCCACTCAACTGAATAACAGGCTAGTGATTGCTTTGCAACGCTTGCAGTTAGTCACTGATTCCTTCCAAACCACTCATTGTTGAATTTGCAATTTCCAAATTGTTGTGTAGTGTTTATGGCCAATGGACGATGAGCACCGATATGTTTGATCTATAATTTCTCTTCATATGACAAGGATTGAAAAGGATTTGCCAGTAGATTGTTGACGTGATTCATGATGATGACCGCTTGTCTAGATTGCGAGCTAAGATTTTAAAAGTACGATGTTGACATGATCAGTCTAATCAAAGCTACGGTAGATATAACGTGATTTGACGTCATTTTATCTGTGGCCAATGACCTTGAGCCTTCTTGGATGGGCACTTCTAATTTAACTCTATGGCAGCACCCAAAGGGCTTGAATTTTCGAGCTCTCCCCGTAAATTTGGTGATGGAGTGTCCCCATGAGTGACATACACTGGGGAAAAAAAGTATTTAGTCAGCCACCAATTGTGCAAGTTCTCCCACTTAAAAAGATGAGAGAGGCCTGTAATTTTCATCATAGGTACATGTCAACTATGACAGACAAATTGAGAAAAAAAAATCCAGAAAATCCCATTGTAGGATTTTTAATGAATTTATTTGCAAATTATGGTGGAAAATAAGTATTTGGTCACCTACAAACAAGCAAGATTTCTGGCTCTCACAGACCTGTAACTTCTTCTTTAAGAGGCTCCTCTGTCCTCCACTCGTTACCTGTATTAATGGCACCTGTTTGAACTTGTTATCAGTATAAAAGACACCTGTCCACAACCTCAAACAGTCACACTCCAAACTTCACAATAGCCAAGACCAAAGAGCTGTCAAAGGACACCAAAAACAAAATTGTAGACCTGCACCAGGCTGGGAAGACTGAATCTGCAATAGGTAAGCAGCTTGGTTTGAAGAAATCAACTGTGGGAGCAATTATTAGGAAATGGAAGACATACAAGACCACTGATAATCTCCCTCGATCTGGGGCTCCACGCAAGATCTCACCCGTGGGGTCAAAATGATCACAAGAACGGTGAGCAAAAATCCCAGAACAACACAGGGGGACCTAGTGAATGACCTGCAGAGAGCTGGGACCAAAGTAACAAAGCCAACCATCAGTAACACACTACGCCGCCAGGGACTCAAATCCTGCAGTGCGAGACGTGTCCCCCTGCTTAAGCCAGTACATGTCCAGGCCCGTCTGAAGTGCATTTGGATGATCCAGAAGAGGATTGGGAGAATGTCATATGGTCAGATGAAACCAAAATATAACTTTTTGGTAAAAACTCAACTCATCATGTTTGGAGGACAAAGAATGCTGAGTGCATCCAAAGAACACCATACCTACTGTGAAGCATGGGGTTGGAAACATCATGCTTTGGGGCTGTTTTTCTGCAAAGGGACCAGGACGACTGATCCGTGTAAAGGAAAGAATGAATGGGGCCATGTATCGTGAGATTTTGAGTGAAACCCGCCTTCCATCAGCAAGGGCATTGAAGATGAAACGTGGCTGGGTCTTTCAGCATGACAATGATTCCAAACACACCGCCCGGGCAACGAAGGAGTGGCTTCGTAAGAAGCATTTCAAGGTCCTGGAGTGGCCTAGCCAGTCTCCAGATCTCAACCCCATAGAAAATCTTTGGAGGGAGTTGAAAGTCTGTGTTGCCCAGCGACAGCCCCAAAACATCACTGCTCTAGAGGAGATCTGCATGGAGGAATGGGCCAAAATACCAGCAACAGTGTGTGAAAACCTTGTGAAGACTTACAGAAAACGTTTGACCTGTGTCATTGCCAACAAAGGGTATATAACAAAGTATTGAGAAACTTTTGTTATTGACCAAATACTTATTTTCCACCATCATATGCCAATAAATTCATTAAAAATCCTACAATGTGATTTTCTGGATTTTTTTTTCTCATTTTGTCTGTCATAGTTGACGTGTACCTATGATGAAAATTACAGGCCTCTCTCATCTTTTTAAGTGGGAGAACTTGCACAATTGGTGGCTGACTAAATACTTTTTTTCCCCACTGTAACACTGAGCCAATCACAGCGCAACCAGAGAACATTACCAGCCCCTACGCTCCATATTTTTCACTGGCTGCCCCAGCACAACAGAAAGCACTGAGCTAGGCTGAAATTCCTGCATTTTGGAGCTGCCTTACTCAAGCAAAAAAAGAGACCATGTTTGTATGTGGCTTTATTAACTAAATTTCAAGGTTCACATCTCAGGTGAATTGTTTTGAATTGCTTTGAATAAAATTCTACTTCCTTCAAATCAAATTCAATTCAAATTCTGCCTCCTGTGGGGTGTGGCCAATTGAAATTAAATTCAAAATCATTGTTTGTATTGAAGGAAATTCAGAAATTCCAAATTGACCCCAACCCTGTAAGACGGGGGCATTAATACAGGGACAGGGTCAATGCTGAGAAAACCACCATGAGAGGACGCTAACAGCAGTGACTAGAAGAGTGAATCCGTACAAAACATTGGCTGGTAAATGTTTAGCGGAAGTCACCTTTAGGCACTGATCTAGGATCAGATCATCCTCCCTACTGTAAATCCTAACTTTGACCATTGGGGCAAAATGCCTTAAGCATCATTCACTGAGCTTAGCAGGGATAAGGGAACAGAATAAGTTATGCCTGTTGGAAAGGGTGGGTGAAAGGGTGGCAAAAGACAGGCTTGAAGATTACAATTTTGAACAGTAGTTATCAAACCCTAATGGTATCAGGAAGAAGTAAATGCCTTACTTGAATTATTCACATAGCAACTCTAGGCGTACAGGCCATGGACATGTACTGTAGGCATGTACTGTAGGGCATGTACTGTAGGGCATGTACTGTAGGGCATGTACTGTAGGGCATGTACCACAGACATGTACTGTAGGGTATGTTGGAGGCTTCTCTCCTTTGGCCTCTGGCTTGTCATCCTGCAGTTTTTATCTGGATGTTTTTTCCTGTTTCTGCTGCTCCAGACAGATCCTGATTCAGTCACAATACTGTGAATCAAATCAAGGCAACGAGCCCTCTCAGTGCTTAACGGAGCATGAGTCAAGGTTCATGAGAAAAAGTTATGGAAAGTGTGTGTGTGTGTGTGTTTGTGTGTGCGTGCTTGTGTGTGTGTGTACGTGTGCCATGTGCCTTTATTTATGAATATGCATGTTGTCCATGATGACCCCACTATGAAAAGCTGAGACTATCACGAACACACACATGTATTTTTTACATCTCTTTTGCTATATGACGCTTACAAGCCACATAAGAGTCGTTAGAAGGTAAGGGGTTCTTCTACATAGAAGATCATAGGAAATCCCAGGACATAGTGTCTTTAAGCTCACATAGTTGCTGTCACAAACTCCAAACTCCACAAAGTTGTCACTGACTAAATGGATATTCATTCATTTTTGCTTGGTGGATACTTATTTGTTTGTTTACATTTTTCAATAAAACTCATGAATGCAACTGTTTATGTCCAATTGTTTAGTGAAAAGAAAACGGTAAAACACTTCAATGTGAGGCTACATATGATGGCAGAGCAAACAGATGAATGAAAGTACTGAATTTTTTCCTGGTTTCAACAGAGTTTTTAAACCCTGTTGAACCCTCTCCAATCTGCTCCTTCCCCCTACGCCACCCTTCCCTCTGACCTGTATGTGAGTTAGATCAGTCCAGGAAAAGAGGTAGCACACGACATCCAAGCCAGGGAGGACAGGCCAGTGAGAGATCTGGTACAAACTGAACCACAGAGAGGGAGAGAGACACACCAACAGCCAGGGAAGTAAGAAGATGCACACAGACTAAACAGGGAGGTGTGAGACTCCTAGAGTGTTAGAGATAGAGAGAGCGAGAGAGAGATAGCGGGAGAAATCAGCTCAATGTAATTGAAGAATCCATAGACTCTAACCACTTCTGGGAAAATTGGAAAACACTAAACAAACAACAACACGAAGAGCCATCTATCCAAAACTGAGATGTATGGGTAAACCACTTCTCCAATCTTTTTGGCCCTATAATAAAGAACAAACAGCAAAAAATATACATGATCAAATGCAAATCTTAGAATAAACTATTAAAGACTACCAGAACCCACTAGATTCTCCAATTACATTGAATGAACTACAGGACAAAATACAAACCCTCCAACCCAAAAAGGCCTGTGGTGTTGATGGTATCCTCAATGAAATGAAAAAATATACAGACCACAAATTCCAATTGGCTATACTTAAACTCTTTAACATCATCCTTAGCTCTGGCATCTTCCCCAATATTTGGAACCAAGGACTGATCACCCCAATCAACAAAAGGGGAGACAAATTTGACCCCAATAACTACCATGGGATATGCGTCAACAGCAACTTTGGGAAAATCCTCCGCATTATCATTAACAGCAGACTAGTTCATTTCCTCAGTGAAAACAATGTATTGAGCAAATGCCAAATTGGCTTTTTACCAAATTACCGTACGACAGACCACATATTCACCCTGCACACCCTAATTGACAAACAAACAAAACAAAACAAAGGCAAAGTCTTCCCATGCTTTGTTGATTTCAAAAAAGCTTTTGACTCAATTTGGCAAGAGGGTCTGCTATACAAATTGATGGAAAATGGGGTTGGGGAAAAAACATATGACATCATAACATCCATGTACACAAACAACAAGTGTGCGGTTAAAATTGGCAAAAAACACACACACATTTCTTTCCACAGGGCCGTGGGGTGAAACAGGGATGCAGTTTAAGCACCACCCTCTTCAACATATATATCAACGAATTGGCGAGAGTACTAGAACAGTCTGCAGCACCGGCCTCACCCTACTAGAATCTGAAGTCAAATGTCTACTGTTTTTTTTCTTCTTCTTCTTTTTTTTTTTTTTAGGGGGTAGATCAAATCACATGTCTACTGTTTGCTGATGATCTGGTGCTTCTGTCACCAACCTAGGAGGGCCTACAGCAGCACTTAGATCTTCTGCACAGATTCTGTGAGACCTGGGCCCTGAGATTAAATCTCAGTAAGACAAAAATAATGGTGTTCCAAAAAAGGTCCAGTTGCCAGGAACACAAATACAAATTCATCTAGACACCATTGCCCTAGAGCAAACAAAGAACTATACATACCTCTGCCTAAACAGGTAACTTCCACAAAGCTGTGAACGATCTGAGAGACAAGGCAAGAAGGGCCATCTATGCCATCAAAAGGAACATAAAATTCGCCATACCAATTAGGATCTGGAAAAAAATACTTCAATCAGTTATAGAACCCATTGCCCTTTAGGGTTGCGAGGTCTGAGGTCCGCTCACCAACCAAGAATTCACAATATGGAACAAACACCAAATTGAGACTCTGAATGCAGAATTCTGTAAAAATATCCTCTGTGTACAACGAAAAACACCAACTAATGCATGCAGAGCAGAATTAGGCCAATACCCGCTAATGATCAAAATCCAGAAAAGAGCCGTTAAATTCTATAACCACTTAAAAGGAAGCGATTCCCAAACCTTCCATAACAAAGCCATCACCTACAGAGAGATGAACTTGGAGACGAGTCCCCTAAGTAAGCTGGTCCTGGGGCTCTGTTCACAAACACAAACAGACCCCACAGAGCCCCAGGACAACAACAACACAATTAGAACCAACCAAATCATGAGAAAACAAAAAGAGAATTACTTGACACATTGGAAAGAATTAACAAAAAAACAGAGCAAACTAGAATGCTTTTTATCCCTAAACAGAGAGTACACCGTGGCAGAATACCTGACCACTGTTACTGACCCTATGTACAGACTCAGTGAGCATAGCCTTGCTATTGAGAAAGGCCGCCGTAGGCAGACCTGGCTCTCAAGAGAAGACAGGCTATGTGCACACTGCCCACAAAATGAGGTGGAAACTGAGCTGCACTTCCTAACCTCCTGCCAAATGTATGACCATATTTGAGACACATATTTCCCTCAGATTACAGAGATCCACAAAGAATTCGAAAACAAACCCAATTTTGATAAACTCCCTTATCTATTGGGTGAAAAACCACAGTGTGCCATCCCAGCAGCAATATTTGTGACCTGTTGCCACAAGAAAAGGGCAACCAGTGAAGAACAAACACCATTGTAAATACAACCCATTTTATTTATTTTTATTTTCCCATTTGTACTTTAACTATTTGCACATTGTTACAACACTGTATATAGACATAATATGACATTTGAAATGTCTTTATTCTTTTGGAACGTCTGAGTGTAATGCTTACTGTTAATATTTATGGTTTATTTCACTTTTTTGTATTATCTACTTCACTTGCTTTGGCAATGTTAACATACGTTTCCCATGCCAATAAATCCCTTCAATTGAAATTGAATTGAATTGAGGGGGAGGGAGAATGACCAGGAGAGATAGAGAGAAGATGGATGGTCTCTTTGAACTCAGACGAGTGCTACTGCTCTCCAGCAGGTTCAGAGGAGAGCACAGAGGCAGCAAGGCCATCGTAATTCAGAGCCACAGGCTTTTTAAGCCATTCAGGAATTCAGTGGGGGACCCGATTTAGTGTGACTCCCCACAGGTCACATGCAGAGCAAGGGAGGCTACTGTTTATTCCTTGGGAAACATAAATTCGTCAGGGCTAACTCATAGGTCAAAACAACATGGGA